>NC_056732.1:1636189256-1636251756 GCF_019279795.1 Protopterus annectens
CGCTATGTTAAACTCATTTAACATAGCTTAAAAAGCAACGGAGATCTTGCTTTCTCCGTTGCTACAACTCTGATGTACTGCGCAGGCGCAGTACATCAGAACTGCCGGATGCCAGACATCTGCGGAAGGGCAGTAAACAGGCATTATACTATGCCATTATTTAAGAAAAGTAACAGTTTCTTTTCTTAAATAATGTCGTAATAATAGCAATAACCGCCTGGGTGTGGGTAATGCTAAATTTACCCACGGTTGGCTTTGTTTGGTCCCTCGGGCTTCGCCCTTGGGACCAAACCACGCCAACCGTGGGTAAATTTAGCATTACCCACACCCAGGCGTGGGTTATTGCTATAATCTGCACACTATGTTACATGCCACAACTATGGGTAAACACTGATACTTATTATAGGAAGACAGCAGAATGCACTCTTTACGGATTGCCCTTGTTATCTGATCCTGATAATCTGTAGGTCAGGAAGAGTGTTTTGTAAGGTTTCTCTTCAAAAACAGTTTGAGTATTCAGGTGAAATTTCTGAATTTTTATTTTTGTAACCGAAGTACATTTTTAGACATAGCCTGACCAGAGAGTGTACCATTGTGTATTCTGGGTCCAGAACTGTGTTTGTTTACTAATGTCTTGTGGCTTTCTTGCAGATTTGCTACTGAGGTAAACTCTTGTTGTTTTTCTGTTACTCTCGTCATGGTTTTGTACATGCCTGATGATGATGGATGAAAAGAGTCTTGTACCAGTCCATGAGTAGTAATCAACCAATCAACAAACAAACAAAGAAAAGAAATAACTAAATCCATCTAGAGTTTTAAGAAACTGTTTATTTCTTAAACATTTTTCTTGCATTCTTTGGAAGATATTGTGTGTAATGATGACACGTTTGATGTGAGGAACAGCTCATAGCTCAGAATCTGACAGGTCTTTCTGTGTGCATTTGACCCCTTTGCAAACCAATATCTTTATCTCACTTCAAGACACATTTTCAGTAATGGACCAGGCAGGTCGTGACTACTCCTGAGGGTAGTGATGTTAACATGTTAGTTACAGCGGTACTTAGGAGATAGGGGACAGCAAAGCTAGGCAGGCCAAATGTGAGGTGCAGTAAAAAAAAGTTTAAACAAGGAAAACCCAAACATCATTTCAAGTGTAAAAGGTAGTAGATTAGAGTTAACTAGTTCTGGCTCAACGTCATACACTAGTACTGAAAGGGCATTCCAGAGGAGTCAAAATATGAACTTTCATACTATAGAGAACAAAACACCTACCTATTTCAAGTGCCATGAATGCATTTTAGGCATATACACCTTTTCTAAAATAGAAGCATTATGGAAATTTTCTTTGAACATTGGAAATGCATTTTAGATTTAGTATTTTAATATAGAGACCACTACCCTCTGTATTTCACAGGAGATTTGCTGCACCAAACATAGACATTAAATCTGGAAGTCACAGAGAGATTGTGACAGAAAAAACATTCTGAGGAGCTGCATGAAAGGGTTCAAAAGATGGTTCAAGAGTGGTAGGTATCAGTTTAGGCAGACAGAATATTCTTTGACAGAATGTAAAACTAAAATGAGGGAGACTGATTGGGGGGAGGGGATGCCTGAATGAACATTATTTTTTATGGTTTGTTTCTCTTCTAGAATCTTGAACTAATCAGCAACATTCAAGTGTGCATATCACAAAGTTATCTAGAAAATTGAAGGACATTAGTAATTATAATGTGAGCCATTCAAGTTCCTTTCTAATTCTGTCTCTATTTTTTCACAGCCTCTTGCTGCCTACAAGAGTTGAAGGCTTGCTCATTAAGTCGCTGCAGAGACAGCTTGCTTTCCATGTCCCTTACTCTTTTGCTAGATTTTTTTTTCCCCTGTATTTTCTGCCTTGGGAGGGATTGTGAAGATCTTTTGCTGGAATGATTGGCAGGTCAAAGAATTCAATCAGATGAGTTCCTCTTAGTGCAGGTCAAGCTCGCTAGTTAGGGAGAGCTGTCGAAAAATGCCAGCAGCATTCCGAATGGGAAGTGTCATGACTTCGAGGCAGGTGGTGCCCCATGGAACAGAAGGCCCCCAGCTCATTAGCAACTTACAGGATGTGAGCTCGACTGGAGAAAGCAGAAAAGAAAGATAATGCCCAATAGGGAAAATTATGGTGAAGTGGAATTGATTTCATGTATAATTTGTTTATCACTAGAGGGGACAAATGCTGTCCTCTTGGCATGTGTGGAGGAGTTTTTTTTTTTTTTTTGACTACAAATGAAATGATTTAGCATAATCTCTAGGCTGAGTTTCAATGTTAATGGATCTGAATATGTCTAGCTGAAATTCTGACCAGCAAAAAAGAAATGCTGGCTGTTAAATTAAGGCTGGTTTACTTTCGGTGCTACTTGTACAATCAGAATGACAGAAATCTGAGGCAATTTTGCAACTACTGACATGATAAAAGAAAAAAGATAAGCATAGATTATTTAGTTCAGGGGTATAAACAATCAGATAAATACATAAAAATAGTTATTTCTGCAAGTCAGTGAGCTTGCACTAGAGGCTGTAGAGTAAGAGATTGATTATTGAAATAGTAATGAAATAAACTGACATGTATCAGAGTCTTGGTTTACAACAAAATGAATAAAAGCTAAGGTCAGAACAAGCCCCATTTCTAACATGTCGGCCTTGAGTATTCATCAGATAATGTTCAGTTAGTCAATGGTAGCAGCGGATATGTCAAATTATTGTCTGTCATTCTGTCTGTCTGATACTTTAACTGGGTTGCTACACAAAGCTTTCCACAGATATTATGTCGAGAGCTGGAAGGGGTGGCAACATGCTGTGGAATTGCTAGGTGGTATGAATTTTGTTGATGCTGATTGTTAAAGAATCCCTATATTACAGCTGCATAAATGACCATTGTTGAGGACTCATGTGCCTTAAGGCTTTTAAAAGCTCGTTGTTTCTCATCTTTCTAGGAACCAGGGATTTGCAAAGGGTCACACTCATCCATCTTTTCAGGTCATGAGGCCAGAATGTTAGCTTTAGGCTTGTGGTAGTGTTAGGTGTAATGTTGCACTTTGCAGAGAGCATGTTTTCCAGTATTTTAAGATTTTTCTTCAGTGGGGATAACAAAAGTAGTTGATATTGTCTGGGTCTTCTATGTGAATGGGTAATGAAAGTGAATCAAAGTAAAACATTTCGCATACTGCCTATACTCAGAAATAATGAGTGTGTGTGTGTGAGTGTGTGTGTGTGTGTGTGTGTGTGTGTGTGTGTGTGTGTGTGTGTGTGTGTGTGTGTGTGTGTGTGTGTGTGTGAGTGTGTGTGTGTGTGTGTGTGTGTGTGATAGTTGATAGTTCTGTGTAAACATACTTCTAGGCAGCATTGCTGGATTCTACCGTATGACATAATTTGTCATTTGATTCTCCGTTATTCTTTAATAGTTCCTGTACAGCTGACACTGTATTGTGTTAATACACTCTTTATATTGTCACTGCATGTTAGGGTAACGGGAACACATCACATAATCGAATTACTGAAATCTCGAATTTCATATGGTCGAGACCATATGATCGAAATTTCAGTAAATCGAATATGTGTAGTGTTTAAAAGTAAGAGTTTACTTACCTTAATACGTTGCGTGCACACAGAGGCAAGGATTCTTGTACGCTCTGTGTGTACGTAATGTTTTATTTTTCTTTGCGGTGTTGACAGAAAATGAGAAATCTCCCGTTTTGCGCTTCCGCATACAGCGCAAGACGGGAGATTTCCCATTTCCCCACTGTAGCGCGATCTTGGAGTTGGTATATTTAAGTAGGGGGGTGTGTGGGGGGTGCAGGGGGGCGAAGTTTGTGTTTTTTTTTTTTTTTTTTGGTTTCGCTTCAGAAGTTCGAGTTTACGAAACTCGATCTTTTGGTTTCAGTTATTTGCAGTTCGAGATTTTGTAAATTCGAGCTTCTGAAGTGAATCCTAGGGTAACACACTGCTTTCTACCTCACACCTTCAGGATCTGCACTTCATCTCTGGTTAGTGTTTGTGTGGATCTTGTATGTTTTTTGTATACTTGTGGATTTTTCTCTGAGTGCTTCAGTTTCTTTCATCTCTCGTGAACATACTAGTTACTTGGATATTCTGAACTGCCTCTGTATGCTGAATTCTCCCTTGCTGTTGTGGCCTGAATTCTGGTTGAAAATGGTACAGAGAAAGACCAATAAGATAAGTTAAGTGAAACATGTTCATGTGACTGCTGCATATCTTGTTTGTGAATAGTCTCCAGTAACTTACATACATTCTTCTATTTTTTTATTTGTTGTATACTTATGTTGACTGTTTATTGATTATTTGCATTTGACTTTTATGTTCACCAGTTCTTTTATTTGATTATTGATCATTTTTCTAAATCAAGATTCAGTAACACTCACCTTGGTGAAAATCAATAACAAAGAACAGAATTCTTTGAAGAAGGAAAGTTTCAGGTTTGGTAATTCAAGGAACAAAACATTCTGATTGGGGCAGAGCTCGATTAAATCCTCATGCAAAGAACAGGACCTCTTGAAACCTCCTGTTTAGAGGGGATGACATTAATTCAGTTGCAATGATTTCAATATTGTGGGACAGTTATTCACTATATTGTCATACATAAAAGCAAAAGTGAGCATGTGCACATCTTTGCACATGCACACATGCAGACACAAACATACATACATGCGCACACACATACATGCACACACACACACACACACACACACACACACACACACACACACACACACACACACACACACACACACATACACACACACAAAACTGTTTTCTATCAGTATTCTGGCAGGATAATAGTTTTCTTCCACTTAAAAGTATTTATTTGGGAAGACATCTTTCTCTGTGTTGAGTGAATTGACACGAGATTCAACAAACTGTTTGCCTAGCTTTTTATTTTTCTAGTGGACTGTAGTGCACCTTAATCTTTAGCAGCTATTGTCTTAATTTCAGTAGGCTGTACCTACCGACCTACATTAGTTTCTCAGTAGAAGTCCCTCAAATAGTCTTCCCCACAGTTCTTCATCTTCCCTTTTCCTACCCATCTCACAGCCTTCTCCATATTTTTTTCGTTTTCCTAATTTTTGCATCCCAGGTATATTTTCATTTTCTTTTCTATCTCTGCCTCTCCCTCCCGTTATCAAATGGCATAACTCATCCACAGTTGTATATGAGACAGCACTAGGATTCTGTATGTGCTTCACATTTACTGTATGTGTATCTTTTCATTCATCATGTGGGGTACACTTTTGAATGGGGATGCTCATCCAGGGAGTTCTTCTTCAGTGAAAGTGATGCCATCGATCCAGTGAGTTTTATCTGTCACAGGAATTGCAAGAAAGTAAGTAAACAGGTATATGCTACCTTTTATTTTTGCTATTTATTGACATCATATTTGAAAGTGGGCATTTGTCTAGTCTACATACCCAGTTAATAAATCAAAGGAAATGAATGCATGCCTATATGAATACACATCCCATTGTTCTTTATATCTATTTTTAAAGACAAGTCATGTATGGGGTATAACTTTCACATTACCCATAAAGCACAGAAATTATTCACACTTTTTGTTTTGTGATGACTTTCCAAGTCAACTACTTGAGGAAACAAATACCTCACCGTAATTTCTGTCTGCAGTTATACCGACAGGGTGTATATCAAATCCTGTTATCACCCAGCATCTTTGTATTGTGGGGCATGTCACAGCCATAATTATATCTCACAACCTCTCCTTGCTCAAAAAACTTCCAAAGTATAGACCCTATTGTGTCGGCAAGATGAAATTACCTCTTCTATGATAACAGACCATCTGTATGATCATAGACTATCTGCATGTTAAATCATGCAAGTATATGATTCCCTAAGATATTTTTTGGTCCCAACTGTGGCTGACAATAAGGATAATTTCAACATACCCTCTTTTGTGCATGACATCACTCCAAAGTGTGACTGTTGGTGGGTCCTGAGTACAGTATCAAACATGAATTAGGGTTGGGGAATTGCTTTACTGAAATTGTCTCCCACACTATCAGCCTTCATTCTATTTCCCATACTAATTCCCAAGATTTGCCTTGCTGAGGACACAGCTCATCACATTAAACCACTTGGGATATAACTCAACACAGAAGCTCAAAAAGTAAATGTTTTGTGCTCTATCTGGCACCACCTAAACTTATATATACCAACTCTAAGGTCTGTCAGACATAAAAAGGGAGAAATATGCCAAAACAAAGAATTATCTACTAGTACATTCTTGGAAACTGTACTTTGCAAATTTAAGTAAGTGTTCTAAACTAACCTATATGTAATGATAGGATACATAGTCAGCATAAATAATTAATACATTTGAATTAACACATTTAACTATTGGCTATACAGGGGCTGTTTATGTGAAAATTACAAACATAAGTATGCCTTTTAGATGAATCAGTTAAAACTTGTTATATCATAAGATGAACGTGACTTGAGACATAGTTATAACTGTATATTTAATGATCCTGGAACAATTTTTGGCAAAAGCAGAAAAAGTAAATGGGTTGTTGACTTCATAAACGTGTAAAGTTTTATTGGCATAATTATCATCATCAGTGCATATTTGTCTCATCTGTCAGTATTTGAAGTATTTATTTACTTACTTATTTATTGTCCTTTCTTAATCAGGTTAAGCTCTTGTAATTGCCAAGTACAGCAATCACTGGCATGTTTCATTAAAGTTTATGATCTGTCTTGATACATACTAGGGTGGACTAAGATGAATGACATATTCTCAGGAGCTTATGTTGGCGCCATTGACTACACACTGCAGAACAGTAGTTGTCAGCCCGTGTTTTCAAGTAACTGAATTGCACATTTCAGCCCTCAATTTTTTCATTCATGTGTATATAGGATCATAGAATTATAGGAGGTTACTAAGCTAATGAACCTAGAGCCTTTCTAAGTCTAACCATTCAGGTTGGGCGTAGCCCAATTTTTCCTTAAGAACAAGAGTACACAATGTGAAAGATAATGGTTATTATTAGCTTGGGGAAGTGCTAAGCTGTGTGGTTATCTTGGGGAAATATTAAGAGGCGTAGTTAGCGTAGGGAAATGTTAAGACAGTGCAGTGGTGCACCAGTAGCATTGTCGTTTCACAGCAAGAGGTTCCCTGGTTCAATTCTCAGCTGGGTACCTTCTTTGTGGAGTCTGCATGTCATCCCTGTGTTCATGTGGGTTTCCTCTGGGTGCTCTGGTTTTTCCCACGTTACAAAGACATGCATCTGGAACATTTCTCCTGGGTCTCTGCTGAAAATTGGCTCATTCCAAGTTGGACTTTCCCGGTTAACAAATGTTAAATAAAATTAAGAAAAGTTGTTTGATTATCTCTGGAAAATATCAACATATGCGGTTATCTTGAGGGAATATTAAAAGAGACATGAAGGAGCTTTCAGAATATGTGTCAAAGGCAAGTATGAACCTAGGCTTGAGCAGCATTTTAACTTCACCAAGAATGATGATGTAATATGAACAAAATATTAATGACTAGCTTCTGATGTCACTCAAAGGGTGTCCAGTATATAGTAGCGTGGGAAGAGATGGTAGACAGTCCTAACAGTCCTAACTGCATTTCCATGGATGGCCTGCACTTATGACTGTCGTATATTGGCTAAAACATTGTCCACCAGTATAGTGCCTTTTTAGGCAATGTCAGTCCTCAAAAGTTTAAAAAATAACAAAACAGAATCTGGATAACAAAAGGGTTTTGCTACTCAGTGCAAGAAGCCTTAACAAAAAACTTCATTCTCTACAAGCAATCCTTACCTTGGAAAACGCTGGTATATAAATTGTTACAGAAACCTGGTTCAAAGCCTTTGAGCACACGTCATCATTGCAGGGCAAAGCATACCAGACATTTAAGCCTATCTCACTAGATGTGCAGTAAAGATGGTGAAGTTTACATATTTATGAAAAAAATGTTTTACCTCCAGACTAGTTAGACAAGTTAAAAATTTGGAACTCTATCACGTCCAACTTAGCATTAACAAAATCCCTTATCATATCATGGTAAACCATACAACCTCCTCTATGTCCCATCAGAGAAAAACTCCTAACCTAACTAATGTGGAATCCCTATGCATTAAGTCAAACACCATTCTAGGGGGCCTCAACTACTCATCCGTTAACTTAAAGACATGCACATCCTTTTACATGTATGCCTAGAAATTTCTGGACTTCATCAATACAAACTGTTTTGACAACTTAGTCTGAACCCCAATCAGGGGCAATAAAATTTTGTACTTGGTCCTCACCAACATGGGACAGCTCTGCTTCCTACCAGTTGTAACTGACTCTGTGGTCAAACTGTCAGAAGCAGAAGTATTACCCAGAATATTAAATAAATAAATAAATAAATAAATAGCACATATTTAATTTAATTATTAATTAATTAGTATTAATTGTTATTAATTATTAATTGATTGTTTAATTAATTAATTATTAATTATTAGTAATTACTTACTTTAATTATTTAATAGAATATTAAATAAATAAATAAATAAAAGAATATAAAGCAGAAGTATTAGCCAGTATTAGAAGTAAAAGCCAGAAGCCAGAAGTATTCTCCAGTACCTTGGTATTCGGAGATTATGCTAAAGCTAAACTACAGAAACTGAGTGTTAAATGGCTAAATTCAGAACCCCCTTCCAATCTGATGACCCCACTGCTGTGCTAAATCTTTTACTGCCAAATTCTGTGCGCATATGAGCACCTGCATAGATGCATTTCCCCCTCAAAGTAAGTACAATGCCAAATTCAAAAATAACACCCTATGGTGGAACCCAAACACAAATAAACTCCATAATAAATAAAAAAAAACACTTAATACAATTAAAAAGAACTGAAACTTTCACAATGTTAAGAAAGCTTTTGATAAACCTAATAGAGAACTCCTGACCTTAATCAAATCAATCACAATCAAATGTGAGGTAAAAATTGCCACCCAGGCAGAAGACAACCACAAAGCCTTCTTTAAGTTTGTTAGAAGCCTTAGAAACAATACCAGCACTGTACAGAGCTAATAGTAAATGACTTCACATATTCAGACCCAAAGGACATACCCGCTGTATTGGCAGTTAAATTTAGCTTTAACTTCTCCCCTCTCCCTCCTACATCCATAGATGTCATACCTGCATCTACACCCCCCCTTTTTTAATTTCCCATAAATAAGTTGTCAAGGCACTATCTAAGGCCAAGAACACTGCTTTTATGGGGCTGGATAACATATCAGGCTGCTTACTGACCTGCCGGAAACAGGACTTGTCACATCCCCCTACAGAGGTCTTTCAGTGTCAGGCTCGAAACAAGCTTTGTGCCATAAGAATAGAGGACAACTGCCATCCCCTTGCACAAAGGTAGGGCATCGGTGCACTGGGAAAATTATAGACTCATAAGTCTGACCATCTACAGCTGTAAGACTTTTGAAATGATCATTATGTAATTAATAAATAAGGACATAGATTAGATACAAACATTTGAACGATGCTAGTTCGGACTTCTTAGGGGCAGATTCTGCCTATTTAATCTGATTTACTTCTTCAAGAAGGTTACTGGAGTAGTAGATGAGGGCAAGTCAGTACCTACTGCATATCTAGACTTCACAAAGATATTCAACACTATTCCGCACTCACATATTGTAGATAACCTTTCATTACCAAGTCTCATCTTCTGGTCCTACTTAGTATCTTGACCAGTTCACATAATAGTTACCATCTTTGCCTCCCATGCACAAGGTACGAGATTTGATTATGACCTCCAGCTAATGCCTGCTTAGAGTTTACATGTGTCTCCATGGAGTTCCTACCTGTATTTGAAGAGTAAATATTAGTTTGTAATAACTCTATCCTCATTGTTTCCATCCCTTCATCATTTGGGATCATAGTATATAGAGATTTTATATCTATCATCACCAATAGATCACTTTCATTTACTACAATTTCCACTATTTTCCTTAAGAAGTCAAAGTTGTCTTTTATATAAGTCATATTGGTAGGGATTACTTTTTGAAGATGTTTATCTACAAAGACGGAAAGAATTTCTGTTTTGCTGTTCGCAGTTGTCGATATGGGTCTTAATGGTGGCTCATTCAATACAATAGAGTTACTTATGGAGATGATAGATATCATCTTAAGTTATAATTCCCTGGCATTTTACGAGGCGATATATGTACAAACAAATGGCGTGGCTATGGATGCAACATTGGCCCCGAGCTATGCTAATGTTTTTATGCATGAATGGGAAGTAGTGAACATACTAGAAAGTAGATTTAAGAATCACATCATTAAAATGGTCAGATTTATTGATGATGTATTTTTGGTATGGAGAGGAACAAGTGAAAAGCTAGAGGAATTTATACATTATATAAACAACATTTGTTCATACCTAAAATTTACACATCATTATGATGATAAAGAGGTTATTTTTTGGACTTAACTATTTACAAAGAGAACAACAGATTAGTGTCAAAGTGTACAAAAAAGAATCGCAAAATAATTTGTATTTACACCATACTAGTATGCATCCTAAAAAAACTAAGATGAATGTAGTGAAGAGACAGTTAACTAGGATCAGTAATTTAACTAACAATGGCAAACATTTCCTAGAAGAAGCAAACCATTATTGCAATAAAATTGTGAAAAGGGGGTATCCTGAATTAGAAGTTAAGAAAATCTTACAAGATAAAATAGATAAGAGGGACACAAATTTAGAAGTGAATGTTAATAGAAAATCCTCTTATAGTTATGTAACTTCCACGGAAGTTCATAATAGTGTAGATTCAGCTGCCAGCCAACCATTATTGCAATAAAATTGTGAAAAAGGGGTATCCTGAATTAGAAGTTAAGAAAATCCTACAAGATAAAATAGATAAGAGGGATGCAAATTTAGAAGTGACTGTTGATAGCAAATCCTCTTATAGTTATAGAAGTGCTATGGCAGTACAGAATAGTGTAGATTCAACTGCCATAAGGAATGTTATAAGTAGAAATTGGGGACTAGTTAGAGCAAATAGTGATATAATTAACAAAATAGGTGTTAAACCAAGGTTTATCCAAAAGAGAGCTGACAGTTTGTTTAGAATGTAAATCCTTCTATATGGGTAGAACTACCTGCAAGTTAAATATAAGGATTTATGAACATAAATATGCTGTTCAAACAGGAGATGACAGGAATGCATTGAGTAAACACTGCAAAACAAAGAAGTGTAAAATTGATTATAAATTTTTGGTCCTAGAGACTTTATATAGTACAGCTAATATAATAAATATAGATGAAGAGCTGGGCTGGTTAGAATACTGCTAGCAAGTAAGGTTGAACGCTTGCTTTCCACCAGGTTTAAACAATAGAGAGGATTTTATTATGTATTTAAAGAGAAAATGGTTGAAACAGTAATGTTTTTGTTTTTATATTAATCATGTGAGTCTCATTATGTGACATTTTTAGCAAATCATGTGATGTATGATGCATTTTAAATATGGAGAAATATTGTGTGTACCTCAGTCTGAAGAAGTCTCTGTGTTTTAATTAGAAGAGACGAAAGTGCTTACTCGAGGTTTTATTTTTGAATAAAGTGTTGGTTTCCAGCAGATTTTGTGATTTTTTTATTTTATTTTTACTTCCAGTAAGTTTTTTTGGGGGTAACAACATTTGTTTCAAATATTTCTTCTTTTTATACACAAAGTTGGGAACATCACCCACTATTTTTTTCAAATCTGACATAGTGGTCATAATAGACTAATGCTTTTTAAATATATTAATAATGCCATCAGAATTTTTAGAAAATGGTATTGGCATTCTACACCTAGTACTACAGATTTGCTTACGTCTGAATGTAGGTGGAGTGGATGAAAAATATGGTCTACCTTCACCTTTTCTACTTTTAACCATGCCATCTGGTGTATTTTGTACCATATTTTTACTATATCCTCACGCCATAAGTTTCTCTTCTAAATCTTTTACTTCTATCAAAAAATTATCATCACTAGCATTCACTCTAGGTATACTTAAACCTTGATATTCAACAACATTCTTAAAAATATGACATGGGTACATGCTACTACGGTGTAACAAATTGTTCCTATAACATGATTTCCAAAATAGCATAGTATCTATTTTTCCATCTTGTTGAAACTGATTTCTCTCTCAGAATAATTAACAGTAAACTTCAAAAATGTAATACTATTATTAATATAACTAATACAGTTTACTAATTCCATGTTATCCAACTGAGCTTTGACTTTATCTTGCATAGTTATTGGAACTTTCTTCTCTGGTCTGACTACTGGACTCACCTCTGGGTCTAACTTCATAGAATATACAACTGGAACTTTGGCCAACTTGTCATTGAACACATCAGCATACTCTGAGAAAATGACTTCAGAAAAATTGGAACTAGGATATGCGCTTATATGATGAACTTCTTTGGTAAAAGAAAGCAGATTCATTCGCAAAATGTCTCTGAGACCCAATAACCACTGCACAGGTCTTCAAACTACATAGAATAGCAAGCTGTAACAGTTCTTAGCCAAATAACATGATAGCACTACTGAGCCTTTGGTTTGAATTTCTTCACCTCCATAAGCCAGGTTTCACAATGCTAGTCACATTTTGTTGTACATTAGTTCTCACTTTAGCAAATGTGTCTGCTGATGTAACATTATACTTTGAATCAGTGTCTACTTTGAGCTTGTTGGATTTACCATTGATCTGGATAGTACAAAACATTTTGTTCTATGCTAACAAATTCAGTGCATCAACCCTTTCACCAATTACTGATATACCATCTGCCTGGAAAGTGGAGTTGCAGTCTACTTAATCAATTTGCTTTTTCGAGTGACCCTTCTTTAAAACCATGTGAGGCTTACTTGATTTGCAAAACTTTGGAAAATGGTTCCATTTTTTACACTTGTGGCATTGCTGACCAAATACTAAGCATTTTTCTCTCTTAGAGTCATAATTTGCACCACAATTTTGACAGTTAACAATAAAGATGGAATTAGTTTTTTCTGACTCACGCTTGTACTGCAATTAGCATGCTCGTTTCTTAGAACTTGCTAGAAAACTACGCGGTTTCCCTGGTTTACCAGTATGGGCTGTGACCACCATGTGCTTAGGCCTGTTTCTGTTTTCCACGTGTTGCATGGGGTCTATATTACCTTGTCGAAAGTTATTTTCATTGAATGCCTTTTCATCAACACATAAACAGCATCCCAAAACTCTGAACGGCCATTTCAGTGAATTTTTTCCCAGGGAAAAAATGCTTTGCTGTCATTGGGAATTTGCCCTTTCCTCCACTGTAGTCTGATCTCAGAGTTGGTGTATTTAGTTTGGGGTGGCAACGCCCACCACTTCATAGGGTCTGATAGTTTGTTTGGTTTTTGGTTGGCCAAGCGATTTTTTTCCTCTGGGAAAAAAATTTGCTGAAGTGGCCATTTAGAGTTTTGGGAGTCCACTATTTATATGTCGATGAAAAGGCATTTGATGAAAATGCCTTTCAACAAGGTAGTATAGACCCATTGCATGCTATCTACATTTGTCTGGAGCATGCTGAAGTCATGCTCTTGTCACTTGCAGGCATGCTTGTGTGTCTTTCTGTAATTTCATGGATTTGAAACTCTCAATGGCTTTACTCAAAATTATATCACTGCCATGAAGCAAAATCTTTCTCACAGCAGCTCTGTTAATACCACACACAAGCTTGTCCTTTATTAACTAATCTCTTAAGCCACCAAACCGACACATTTTAGCTTTGTTCCTCAGGTCAGTAATATAAGCTGCAAAAGATTCTCCCTGGCTTCTGATCTCTTCTGTAAAACAAATGTAATATTTGTCTGGGGGTTGAACATTTCTCTAAATTTGTGCTTCAAACACTCAGGGTCTTCCCTTGATTCAGCCTGTACAATAATATGATAATTTTCACCTTTTCCCTCATATACTGCTGGTGCATACACAAATAAACACTGTCTTTCAATGGCCTCTGACCCAGCTAGGTTTAGTAAAATGAATACCCTGGTGTGTGCATCTCTGTCAGAATAAGCTGCATGTATAAAAATATCATACTCTTGCTCAAATATTCTCCAGTTCTCTGCAATATTCTGATCAAATACAAGTGATGATGGCTTTTGAAATCCATCTGCCATATTAACACATATCAGTGAAAGGTTTTACAAATATGCATGAGTACACACACATACACATATGCCAGAAATGTATGCCAGTATTTGTAACTTTGCCCAGCAGTGCAACAAGCATCTAAATAACTGATCTTTGCAAAATAAGTCTTTTGTCTTACAGCAAGAAATCACCTGTTATCAGTGTAAGAAACATTTGAAATAACTGAGCTGTGTGAATGAACTGAGCAGAAAAAGCTCAGAGCAAGAAACATTTTGAAGTAACTGCACTTGGCGAATAAACATTACCCGGCACACCGAAACTTCCTCAAGTTGTGGTACTTTTCTAGATAATTCTTCTGGTACTTTGTGAATAGATAACACCTAGCACAAGAAGCTTTTCAAAATGGCTGTACTTTGACTGTACTTTACGAAATAGTTACACTTTGCCACAAGTAAACTTCAGAATACATGCACAGTAATAAACACACACTGTAAGCAGTTTTATGCACTTTGAGATACTTCAAATAACTCTAGTTATGTCGTTGGTACAATAAAAAGTCATAGTTATGCCAAAACACAGAGCTTTGCCAAAAAACATGCAGCTGCCTTGCTTTATTTATGCTTAATGTGCCCTTTTTACCCTTATTATATTCGTTTTGCTGGTTTAATCTCTTTTCATGCCCATTGTACTCTTCTTGCAGTTATTTTACTCTAAACACTTGTTTCACTTTAAACATACTCATTTTGCTTTTCTGCTAATTGTTTTATCAAATATCTTAATCTTAAACATTTCTTTTCCTTTTGTGCCTACAACTCATTTAATAATGCAGTTTGTGCACTTGCAGTGCTCCGTTTTATCTTTTTTATAAAGCAAGCTGTCTGTGCAAGTTTTCATTAGCTTTGTTTCTTTTCTGGCTCTTTTTCATGCTCATTTGGCAAAAAGCCTCCTGAAATTACTGAAATGGTGAGGTCTCGCTCTACTAGGGCCACTTCTACCTCTGCTGCCTTCCTGAAAGGACTACCTACCAAAGACGATTTGAAAGCTGCTACCTGGCCATCCATGCCTACCTTTACAAAACACTACCACTTATCAGCCTTCTCCAAGTCTAGAGCAGGATTTGCTACTGCCATTTTGCAGGGCATCCTCTCTTCTCCATAATCTACCCCCTGCTCTCATCTCAGCTTTGGAAATCCTCCCACAAGTCAGGATTGCAACAGTGAAACATGAATAACATAGAACAACAGATATTCGAGTGCAAGAGAATATCTAAAATCTCAATTGTCCTGCCTCTGCACACAACCACCTTAACCCTAGACAGTCAAACTATGGCCCTTGGTATACTCTAGCCTGCATATTTATTGCTACTATATAACACTATAACAGCAGAAAAATAAGATTGTGATATTTGATTATTTGCTTTAGGTTGACTATCTTCTGTAGTGAATTACTGAACATTGTATTTGCCTGATCATCATCTGTGCCAACTATTCTCTGTAAATCCTATTTTATCTAGTCATTTGTTTTTCATCTATAAACCTAATGTATATAATACATTGTAATACTGTGGAGATTTTCTCCCCGGGCCTCCGCTGAAAAAGAGCTACTCAGCTTAGTCGGACAATCCCTGTCAACAAATGTAAAATAAAATAAAATAATAATAGATAAACAAACAAATAAATAAGTATTCACTGCTACAGTCTTCTTTTCCTCCCTCCTTCCCCCTTATGCCTACAGTAGTCTGCTTCTATTTTCTTCAATAACTAGAGGACCCCCCTGGGTGTTTACCCTACAGGCCCCTTTTTCTACCATTATTTCTTGCTATGGGTTCATCTTGGGGGCTCCTACCTTCTAAGGGGCAAGAAAAAACTAATGTCATGGCATTGGCTGGCTCCCTTTATACCAGAGCGTACTGACATCAGGGTAGGGCATTCACCAGCCTTAGGAGGAGGGATCCTTTTACCCTGGTAGTCAGGCCAGCCAAGGACTACAACATTGATTACACTTGAACATCTACATTTATGGTAATTGTACACAACTGTACTTTTAGGGACCTGGGAACCTGAGTAGACAATGATCTGTCCATCGATTAACATGTATCCACTATTGAAAGACAGTGCTTTTTCATTGCACAGCTTATTACTAAGGGTATGGTGTCCAGATCCAGGGATATAATGATTTCATTGTATTCTGTACTCATCAGTTCAGTCGAGTAAAATACTCCCTTCAGTACATACCTGTCCAAATATTTGACTCTAATGCCCTTATTGCTTTCTAACTAAGAAAATCAATGGCCTGAATCCTAGAAAACTAAACAGATCATCTGAAAGCCTTATCCCTCTTCTTGGTATCATACCTGCTACTAAGCATTGATCCCTGCCTCATGTATGGAGCCTGAATAGAGCCTATCCTGTTAGACCTACTGCACATTTGCAAATCCAGTGGGGGTATAAAGGCTTGCTCAAGTGGTATAAATCACTTTGTCAACGTAAATAGAATATGCTGGAAAGATTGAGATGCATAACAGAAAATACTACTTCTGTGTAACTGTCTTCCAGTCCACATAAAGCAAAGTGCTTCTTTTACGCCATTCAGACATAATCTAAGACGAGTGGATGGATAACCGTAAATTCACCCCTGATTTAATACACTTGTTCCTCATGGATAGGGTAACATGTACATTTTCTGCTTGTTTCTGGGTTATTCATACTTAGAATATAAGGGTTAAAAAGTTCATGGGAATGCATAGCTAGACATCTAAAGATTTATGGTAGCCTAGTAAATATCTATGCTCCTATGAATTTATGTTACATTTTTCACAGACAGAGGATGGTGTATGGATAGAAGGGCTTTCTGCTCAGGTTGTGGGCAAATAAACAATATAGGAAGTCTACAAGGCATGGGACAGGAGAAAAGCAATTCATATGAGAAATGGAAAAATACGTTGTCAAGATTAATCAGTAATTTATTCTTGAAGATCCGAAGTAGGCAGACTGTTAATGCCAAGCAGTTCTTTTTTTTTGAAAGATTTATACACCATTCTGCCTTTAGTACGCCTTAAAGCATATGTTGTTATATTTACTACCAGGCAATGAGTAGATGCTTTTATCCAGCATTTCTTCTAGCCTGAATGTTTTCTGTCTACTAGTTTCACATGCAAACAGTTGTAAATAACTAAATAGCATGGTCTAGTTTCAGTCTAGAAACCACTGTCTCCTGGATCTCTGTCATATAGCACAATATGGTTAGGCACTAACAAAACTTTCTAATGCAAGACATTTGTGGACAAACTGTGCACGATGAATCATGATTTGCCAAGGATGAAAGTAAAATATGATGTGTGTATGCTTGAGCTGAGCCTACAGATCACTTAAAGCGTAAATGCAGTTCTCAGCAATGTAAACAGCATGATGTGCTTATGTGTTCTGAAACTAGTCACAAATGTGCTTAATAGTATAAATAACCAAGGGAAGTGGATGATAAAATCATAACTATTCTGAAAATAGAAAATAGAATAGAATAGAATAGAACAGAACAGGACAGAGCAAAGGAAGATTCTAGGTTCAATATATTATCAGCTGCTGATTTAGTGGATGATTTTAAGGATACACAGGACATTAGTCAGTCATTAGAGCTCCTTAACTCCCAAAATGTAGAGTGACTGAAAATTACCTGCTAAACCTAAAATGGTTGTGAAGGGTACTGCTTAAGACAAGGTACTCAAATTCTCGATAAACTTCATTGTATCACCAGGTTCTGTAATAAGTACTAATTTTAAAGGTTACATTGGACCCACAGCAGCAGCAGCAGCAGAATTCATTTATAAGGTTCGCATTTTGCTTCTGGGCATCTCCCTACTTCTTTCCATTTATCTCTGCACTTGTCTACCTGTCTCCCTGTCTTTCTTGCTCAATTCTGACACTTCTGGGCATCTTCCTACTTCTTTCCATTTATCTCTGCACTTGTCTGCCTGTCTCCCTGTCTTTCTTGCTCAATTCTGACACTTCTGGGCATCTTCCTACTTCTTTCCATTTATCTCTGCACTTGTCTGCCTGTCTATCTGTCTTTCTTGCTGTATTCTGATGCTTCTGGAAATCTCCTTACCTCTTTCCATTTATCTCTGCACTTGTCTGCATGTCTGTCTGTCTTTTTTGCTCTATTCTGATGCTCATAGGCATCTCCCTACCTCTTTCCATTAATCTCTGCACTTGTCTGCCTGTCTATCTGTCTTTCTTGCTCTATTCTGACACATCTGGGTATCTCCCTACCTCTTTCCATTTCTCTACACCTGTCTGCCTGTTTATGTCTTTCTTGCTCTATTATGCCATACCTAGTTTCTGTCCTCCTGTTTTCCATTACTTGCATTGTCTGGTTTACCATGTAGATTTTTGATTCATTTGCCTACCTATCTCTCTACTTGTACTGCTTCCTAATATTTTGATTTCTATCACATTTCTATCTACCTTTCCATCTGTCTGTCTCTCTCTCTCTGTCTTTCTGTATATCTGTCAGTCTGTCTTTTTTTCTCTATGTTGCTATCTGTGTAAACTGAATGTAGACCAATGTAATTGCTTCTTGTGTTGCTCCTTATATTCGGTTTTTATTACATCAGCTATGTCAGTGTTATTTGCTGTATAAATTTATTCCATCATAAGATTGTTGCCTTCAAGTGCTTGATTCTCTGGTTTGACTACTAGTTAGATTATCTTCTCTGCAGAATCAGCATGTTTTCCTTGTGTCTATATAGGCATTATTTTAGGGTTTCAGTTGCCTCCCCTATCCAGAACACATGGCTAGGTTGAAATGACAATCTTAACAAAGTGTCTTTGTGTGTGTGTGTGTGTGTGTGTGTGTGTGTGTGTGTGTGTGTGTGTGTGTGTGTGTGTGTGTGTGCATTTTGAGATGGAGTGTCATTTGACCTAGATCTAATTTCATGCATTATATCTATTTCTTACCAAGATAAGCAATGCTTCCCAAATGCTGGTTAAAAAAGTAAATTAGGCATCCAGAAGTGAAGGAATAATTGTGTCTTTCACTCTTCTATACATTAACCTCTTACAGTATAAGTTTTGCCTTTGTCTCAGTCATGACTGAGAAGGGTACTTTTTACAACACCTTAACCAACTAGTTAACAAACAAAAATATAAACATCTGTCTTCATGCTTGCTTTCCATTCATCTTACTTTGCAATTCATTCAGCATTTGTCTTTTTTTCTCTCTTTCTCTCCATGTCTGTCAGTCTATAGGGCTGAATGTAGAGTTGTGGGACCCCCTAAAACGATCTGCAATGGAGCCCTTGGTAGGATTAGTGTTATTGTTAGGGTCCAGCAGGATTAACAGAGCCAGGTGACCAGAGCAGAATTAATGTAGTTGAGGGGACGACAGTACAACAGGTGATATGCAACCCTACTTCTTATATAACTTTTATCTCCATTTACTTCAGATACCGTGCTGAACAGCTGAATGTATTTCTTGTTACTGTCACATCTGTGTTAGAATTTTGATGTGGTGACTGTCGCTTGTCTCATGCATTCAGAAGAGACGATGAAGCTGTGTATGGGTTCAAGATATTTATTGTGCATAAACATTGTCAAGAATTGTAATTATAACTTGTATTTGAGCTAACTGATTCCCTCATTACTTCAAACACACTCACATGTGCATCCCCATTCATGAGTGCATTCACTCTGGCTGACTGTACAAAATGGCACTGTTCTTGCACATGCTCAGTATTTATATGCACATGCTATCTAGCTACAGTGGCTGATTAGTAACATTACACATAATGATCTACATCCACCCTCTTTGATTTGCTCAACATGCAGTAGTAGAACAAGACAATCTGCATGCTAGATAACATTCTGATACTAATAACAAATCAGAACTCAAGTCTAAGTCGCTGTGTATTTTGAATTGGGTCTAGAAATTCTACCTGATCTGGTCACATAAATGCTTTGACTGGGCTTAGCAACAGGGACGGTCTCTTGGGAATTCTTCTCAATAGGAACTTCGGGAATTGTATCAGGATAGTTTGAGGTAAGTACACTGTTCTCTGAAATTGGAACTAGTGTAGGGTAACTCTGAGAAATAGAGTCTTTGGTACAAGTAATCTGTTACGTCACTGGTTCTGAGACTGGAGTATATGTCTTTGGTTCCTTCTAACATTCATTCCTTCCAACTGTGCAATATAAGATGTTGGTTCTTCACAAATATTTTTTATAATACCCAGTCAGTGATATCCTTTAGATGTTTGCATTCTTACTATCTCTCCTTGTCTTAATGGTCTAAAAGTTTGCTAGATTTGTCATAGTACAACTTTTGTGACTGGCGTTTTTTCAAAAGTTGAGTTTTGACCACTCTGTTGTTCTTAGCATTTGGAATCAAGAGTTGTATCCTGATCAGCAAGCTTGTTCTTGTGTGTCTAGACATTAATCTGTGAGCAGGTGAACCAAGCAAGTTGTCTCTAGGAACATTTCTGAGATTGATTAGGTTAAGAAAAACATCTTGATTAGGTTAAGAAAAACATCGATACCATCTTTGGATTTCTCTAACAAACATTTCACACTTTGAACTGTACGTTCAGCTAATCCACTGGACTGTGGATACTCACGACTACTAATAACATGGACAAAATGTTGAGACTTAGGAAATTTCTTGAACTGCTGACTTGTAAACTGTGTACCATTGTCAGGTACGACTTTGTGCAGATTACCATGGGCAGAAAAATGTCTCTTCAATTTTGTGATGACAGTGCTAGATTTTAAGTTAGGAAGAAGGTCAATTTCAAACCAATGTAAATAAGAGTCTACTAACACTAAGTAGTGTTGACCATTCCATTCGAAAATATCTGTAGCAACCGTCGACCATGGTAGCTCAGGAATCTGGTTTAGCAGAAGTGGTTCTTTTTGTTGGTGCAATTTAGTGCTGTTACAAGCTGAACATGCTAGAGTTTCCTTTTCTATATCTTTTGACATAAAAGGCCAAAATACTATGCTTTTTGCCCTTCTTTTGGTTGAATCAGTACCTGGGTGACCATGATGGAAAATCTTGATATATTCCTGTTGTAATGCTGAAGGAATTACCACTTTAAGACCTTTCATGATGATTGCATCTTCCATCATAAGCTTGTCTTGGTAAGGAAAATACTTCTGTCAAGTGGTAAACTGGTTTGTCGCACTGGCCATACTTGACTGATAAAATTTTCAGCTTCAGGAGAACAGGGTCTAAAGCTGTGTGAATTATGAGTTCATGAAGATATGATGAAGAAAAATTTGGGCTTCCAAAACTTCAGAGTCTGCTTTCTTTCTTTTTTTTTCCAAAAATGTTTTTATTTTTAACAAGAACAATAAACATCTGCTTTCTCATTGTCATGTTGTTCTGTTGTTTGTCTAGGTGTCTTGACAAAGCATCTGCAAGGTAGAGATATTTTTCTTTTGTACAGACTATACTGAAATTGTGATTTTGCTATCTTAACATCATGCTTTGCAGAAGTGCTGGGGCTGAATTTATTGGCTTTTTCAGATCTATCACTAGAGGATGGTGATTAGTCTCTGTTTGAACAGCTTTGCAATAAATATAATCATGCAACTTGACATGCGAACACTACTGCCAAAAGCTCTTTTTCAATTTGCACATATTGCATCTCAGTTTGGGTTAATGTAATGGATGCACAGGCTACTGGTATGCCTTCTTAAAGACATGCTGCACCAAGACCATACTTAGAAGCATAGAAGCATCACAAGAAAGAGTTACAGGTTTGTGAACATCATAATATCTCAATGTGGGTGGACTGGCAATTTTCTGTTTCAGAATATGAAATGCTCTTCGGTGTTGTTCCAACCAAGACCAGTTTAATTTTTACATGTCAGCTCATGTAATGGTGCTGAAAACTCACTCGGATCTGGGACGAACTTTCCTAAATAGTTGACCATACCTAGAAAACGTTGCAAAGATGTGACATTGTCTGGAACTCACATGCTGCTTGCTTGGATGGATCTGACTGTAAGCCAGAACTAGTAAACAACTGACTCACATAAGTAACTTCTCTCAGCTTGAATTTACATTTCTGAGGATTCAGTTTAAGATTGACTTCATGTGCATGCTCTAGAACTTTCTTGAGGTTTCTATCATGTTTGTCTTCACCATTGCCCCTTACAGTAATGTTGTCTACTACAATAGCAGATGGATAATCTGAAAAAATTTGTTCCATCGTATGTTGAAATACTTCACTAGCAGAATTAATTCCAAATGGCATTCTCAAGAATCTGTATCTACCAGATGGTGTACTGAAAGTGGTTAACAATGAACATTTGCCAAAATGAACTTTTTGCATCTAAGACTGAAAAAATAGTGGCATTTGGTATAAGAGCTGCTACTACTTCTACTGTACACATCGGATGATGAGGATGTTTAAGTGCTTTGTTTAAATCTCTGGGATCAATACATATTTGAATATCATCTGAGCTTTCCTTATGAGCTATGATCATGGAGGATACCCATTCAGTTGGTTCTTTTACTGAAGTTATCACACCTAAATTCTCCATTTTGTTTAATGCTGTTTTCACTTTGCTCTTCATTGCTACCGGAACCTTCCTGGCTGGTCTGACAATTGGGGTTACTTCATGGTTTAACTTCATGGAATATGCGACTGGTAGCTTACCAAGCTCATCTCTGAACATATCAACATATTTATGAAAAATATTCCATGTAAAACTATTGTAGTTGCTTAGACTTATATGGAGGACTTCCTCACTAAATGAAATCAGTCCCATTCTCAAACTGTCTTTGAGGGCTAACAGTCACTGTATGTGTATTTTGACTATGTAAAACTGCAAGTCCTATCTGTTCCCAGCAAAATGACATGTGAGAACTACTACGTCATCAGTTTGAATCTCTTCACCACTATAAGCAACCAGTTTTGCACACTTTACTGAATCATGTTTCTCACCAGCTTTTACTTTGGAAAACATTTGTACTGATATAACATTGCACTTGGATCCAGTATCTACTTTAAGCTCCATGGGTTTCCCATTAATCCAAACAGTACAAAATATTTCACTCTTTGCTGCAAGACTACCAATTGGCTGATAATTCACTGTATTAATTGTTTCATCAATCACAGAGGCACCATTAACATAAAAAGTTTGCTCATGGCTGTCTACCTGATCTACTTGCTTCTTTGGATACTCTATTTTAACATATATCCATGACACTTTGAACCTGTAGAGCATTTTGATGTAATTCCACTTTTTACATTTCTGATATTGCTGTCCAAAATCTAAGTATTTTTCTCTTTTAAGCTCATGGTTGCCCCCATAATTACAACAGTCAACAATAAGGTCTGGGGTAACAAACAACTTCTTTGATTTATGGTTAGGGTTAGGTGTTGTGGTCCCAACAGTTTGGTTTATACCACTTTTTCATCATAGCTTTCTGTTATACACTGTCAATATTTGCACTGGTAGTTACTGCAAGCACATTTTTCTCATTCGTAAGCATATTTGTGTGCTTTTCTGTAAGGTCATATATTTCACAAATCTCTATGACTTTGCTCAATGTTAAACCACTATCTTAAAGCAAAATATTTCTCACTGCATCATTATTGACACCACACATAAATCTGTCTTTTATCAACTCATCTCGCAAATCACCAAATCTGCATGTTTTAGCTTTATTTCTCAAGTCAGTAATATATGCTGCTATAGTTTCACCTGGCTTTTGATTTCTTGTGTAAAACATATGCCTTTCCATGGTAATATTCATTTGAGGTTTACACATTACTCTAAATTTATGTTTTAAGCATTCAGGTTCTTCGCGTGTTTCAGCCTGTATCACAATATGGTGGTTTTCCACATCCCCTGCATACACAAGGTGCATACACAAATGAACATTCCCTTCTTAATGGCTTCTGAGCCGGCTAAATTAAGAAGTATGAAGGCTTTTGTGCATGTGCCTTTATAAGGAAAAAGCAGCCTTTATGAAAATATCATATTCTTGCTCAAACACTCGCCAGTTCTCAGCAATGTTGTTATCAAACACCAATGGTTCAGGTCTGTGAAATCCATGTGCCATATTAACAAAATACGTTTAAATATAACCATGGGCCAGGTGCTTGTAATTATGCTCAAATGCACAATTACTTTGAAAAGACTTTACTTTGACACTGCATACACTGCAAACATTCCAGAAACTTCAGACACTTTGAATAGCTTTAATTATTGAGAAAAAGAAGTACATTGTGAAAAAATGCAGTTTGAGCCTTTTTGTACATTTTAAACATTTCAGAAATTGTTTCAAACACTTCTGTATTTATTTCAAATACTTTTATCAGTATGTCGCAATTTCGAGCATTTTGTTTATCTTGGTAATTAGTTTGAACATTTTAAATGCTTTGCCATACATTTGGTGACTGAAAAATCATTTAAATGAATTTAAGTGACTTTGAATAACCGCTGACCTTTTGCGAGGTCACTCTGGTATATTCCTCCACTTTTAACTGGTTGTCCCATGGCTTGTGTGTTGCTTCAACTTCGGATACAGTTCTGGCACCATGTCACTTGTCTCATGCATTGAAAAGAGACGATGATAAATAAACATTATCAGGAACTGTAATTAGAACTGGTATTGAAGCTAACCGATTCACTCATTACTTCAAACACATTCGCATGTGCATCTCCATTTATAACTGCATTCACTCTAGCTGACTGTACAAAATGGCACTGTTCTTGCACATGCTCAGTGTGATGAAAGGAGATACTGCCAGCCCAGCTGAATGGAATTTTGTAAATAAGTATATGTCATTTGTGAATATCAACATAATTCATATAAGATGATTGTGTTACAAATGCATTAGAACTGTATGCCATGTATATATCAAGCTAGGTTTGTACAGATATGTGTTGAAAAGATATTTTATAAAGTTCTTGTGCTTAAAATGTAACTACAGCATGTACTATGGGAATAGAACAGAAAAGTGCACTGTTGTAACTGTTCAAATGTATATATTTTAATAGTGGGAACTGGAACACAGGAGGTTAACTTCAGTCTAGCAAACTTCAGAAAAAAATAGATGAAATTAAATTACTTTATGGCTAGGCCATAAAAATGATATCTTTCAGTTGTAATGTAGCAAGGAGACACAATGCCTAAAACTAGGGAGTTTTCTGTATTGTTTCTAAGGTGAAATAAATAGTAGTTTTGAAATGTGAGGAATGCAATTGTTTTATGACTTCCAGCATCTGCCAAAGATCTGAGGTCTATGTATTATCACAGGTAGATGCTAAATACTGCTCCCAGCAGTGGGGGTTTCACCAGAGATAGAGTCAGATAACAAGAAATTATGTCATTCTTCAAGCTATACCAACAGTAATATTTGAGATATTAAGAAGTCTCTTAGAGAGACACAGCATTCTGTTCTGTCTTTGACCTAACAATAACTATAAGATCCATTCACCACATCTGCCTTGCTCTTAAGTAAGTTAACTAGAGTATAGTAATTTTCTTAGATTCAGTCAGGAATATAGTGAGGCATAGTTTAGATATTTTTCTTTATTTATTTGAGACTGTCCTGCAATGTTGCTTTAAATATTTCCTGTAGTTTTGAACTCTGTTGTCACTGTAAATATATATACTGAATATTTTCTTGTTATTTTTTATTATTTATTATTAAATATATTTAAACATTCCATTGTGGCTAATCTGTCTAGAGATATTTAAGTTTTGAGAGTATTTGCATATTTATTTGGTGACACTCTCTGGGCCACTCCTAATAGCCTTGCTCTTGTTCAAACTACTATTTGTATTAATATTAACATTACACAGTAAGATTGGACACCTTAGGCAAAAAGCATAGCTAGTAAACATGTGCCAGCCTTTGCCAGGTATGTGTGTGAGTCTAAATCAAACCACAAAGAGTGTGTGTGTTAGCTACTTGGGCAGGGACACAAAGCACTGGCTGGACAGAGAGGGAGATGGAGGTCTAGGCTTGGCCACTCAGCTAAGATCTTAGTTCTATAGCTGTGCCAGTGAGGAGTCTTATTTGGAATCTGGAAAAAGAAGGAAAAACCTGCCCCAGATTGATGTGGTCTCTGTGGCTCTTAAGGGAAATTGCACTTGATGCAGAGGGCTGCATCTGGAAATACTGTGTGTGTACTTGTCATTCTTTTGGTGTACGTGCCCCACTGGTGCCAGTGGTGAACATTGAGGCTCCTTGATTACTGGTCCAGTGATGGGGCATCACACTCAGTATTTATATGCATGTGCTGTCTAGCTACAGTGGCTGATTAGGAACATTATACAAAATGATCTACAGTGACTGTGCCTGAAGCATTAATACATGGCAATTTTATAAATAAACATACATAAGGCAACTGCAGTTTGCTCAAAATAAAACTGTCTACAATTTATTTACTAACCAACTATCTTTTCTGTCTTATATCTCTTCTCTTCAGTTAACTAGAAAATAAAAAAAAAATTGTTGTTTGCAAATTGCAGATGTAGTTTTATTTAGAAGGAAAGAAAACTCATTGTCCACATATGTAATTTCCTATACCCTTTAAAATGGCAGTGGAAATATTTGATTTTTTTTTTGTTCTGGTGACACTGGCATATGCCCAGATTGCCATTTTGTTTTATATTTGATAACTGAGTGGGTGTACTCGACTTGAGGACATTTTCAAGCAAGCTGTAAAGGCAGAAAACATGAAAACACTATACAGTTTGACTACACGTTCAGTCATTTGTTAAAGAATACATGGATAAGCAATTAGAATACACAGAGCAATAATCAATCCCTATAAATATTTCCGTTACATTCATATCTGAGAATTCAGTGGAGCATGCAAAGTAAATATATGGAAGTTTTACATTATGTAAAGAAGAAAATACATTTTATTATTGAATTATTTACAGTGGTTTATAGTGTGAGAATTATTCCCTGATCTTTCTTTTACAAATTTGCTTTTAGAGTTGCTGGTTATGTGTAGTCCAATATTTGATGTAATTCAGAGATCTGTTAATGTAATTTTCTTTTTAACCTGGCTGGTTGAAGCACCCATGTTCTTCTAACCACTGCTGAGTCCTATAAATTAAAAAGAGACCCCCCCCCCAAACACACAATAGTTAAGAAAGCTGTGCGTTCTTGACTCCTGCACCATCAGTTCCATTTCACTTCTGGAGCTTCAGAATCCTCTTCTCATGTACCGAAGGCAGATTCACAATTTGTCTGTTGATAAGGATGGCAGGAAATGTCTACAATGATGCTGTAAGTTATTCCTTTGTGCATTTCGACAAGTGCTCATAGAATTATAAAAATACAGCTTTTAATGACAGTTAATACTGCTTAGCTCAGCATCTGCTAATTTAAAAGTATTTAAAAATAATTTGGACAATTATCCTCTTTTGGGAAAATCTGACCCATCTGATGACCTGGTAGACCATCTTTGAATGTAGCCTACCAGTATGTAAGTAAGCGTGAGGCTGGGTAACTATAGAAGTAGGTCAAAATGTCCATACGTACCAAATAATATGGAGATCCCACTTAAACACCTTTTTTTCTTTTTTATTGAATTTAATCCCACCTCTTTGACCCCTTCTGTGCTGCAGTGTCAGTGGTAGACCAGGTGGCACACTTGCTTTTGGTGCAAAAGGCTGTGGGTTCTATTCCTACACAAGGTAGCTGGATTGCATTGCACTGTAAGGGGAGTGCTTACTCCTGACTATGTCATCCTTCAGCTGAGAAATTAAACTTATGTCCCATCTCTTTGAGTTGTTGGTAGCTCAGGTGGATTGAAAAGAGGAAGTTCTCTGATGAGCTGGCATTGTGGAGCAGAATTTCATTCTGACATTAGTATGACCTTGGGGTGTCACATGAGAAGAGGACATTAGCCTAGTAGCATGTAAAGGATAAATAAATGAAAATAATTTATTCTGACATTAGTATGACCTTGGGGTGTCACATGAGAAGAGGACATTAGCCTAGTAGCATGTAAAGGATAAATAAATGAAAATAATTTATTTTACTTTTTTTCACTTTACAATTTTTCAAGAGGATTGTTTCATTCATGCCTCTTCCTTTTCTGAGAAATAAAACTTCCACTTTCTGTTCTGACCTACTTTCCTTTCATCTTCAGAGGGTGTCTTGTTGTTTTTGATGTTCCCTTTCAGTCTGAAGTCTACATTTTAAGCTTCTTAAATGTCTCTTTAGATGGCACTTACTGCAGGGCATGCACCATTTTTAATTTAATTGTTGTGTGTGGTCTGTTCTGTTTCATTAAAATTATTGTCTTCAGAACAGCATACAGTATCTCAGATGAGGGTCTTACCCACTCTCTATGTATAAGGACAACAACTACTTTACTGTTGTTTATGTATTTCCATACATGTGTTAGTACGCCGTTAGCCTTCCTTGCTGTTTTCTCATATTGTTTGCTTGTCTTTGTTAGCTTCTGATATAATTATCCTGGGTCCTTTTCATCTTTTGTTGATGTTCCTACTTTCCCCCTTGAACTGTGGATATCATTTCTGAGTTGCAGGTTCCCAGATTCATTATTTCTCTTTTATACTGCATGCATTTAAGCTGCCACATTTCAGACCACTTCCCCAGTCTTTCCTCATCTCTTCTCTTCCTTGCTGTACCTTTTTGCATGTCATAGGATCGTAGGAAGTTACTAGGCTAATGGCCCTTACAAGCCTAGCCAAGTTCTAACTTTATTTCCATGAGCAGCACCTATTGCCCCTCTCCAAGAGGGATGCAGGTGGAACCCCCATGGTGAATTTATGGTTACCCATCCAATCATCCAGATTGCATTTGAAGACAGCCAATGAGGTGCTCTGTTTGGCATGATGTCAGAGTCTGTTCACAATGTGTAGTAACCTCTGGTAGACAAATCTGCCCCTCAAGCAGGTTCTGTTAATGTTACACACCAGGTTAAGGACTTTAGAGTGAGTAACCCATGTACCATTTGACTTATGGAGATGCAACATTTCCAATAAAGCAGGGTCAGAGATTGCCTTGCATGTAAGCAGATATTGCTTCTGAGTAGTCTGTAAGAAACAGAATAAAGTGACAGTGATTTCAGATGATCCACATGGGACAGATGCTGAAGACCTAGAATTTTCCTTGTGAGGAACCTTTGTGGTCTCTCCAATTGTGGCAGGTGCTTGGAAAGTTACATATTAAAAGGGGCATTGTACTCAATTATTGGCCTGATGAGGGAAGAATACAGGGAGGTTATAACTTATTTTTTTTCTGGAGACACTGTCCTTACTTATGATGCATAATATAAAATGCCCTTCGTACCACCGTGGAGACATGGTAGCCAAAGTTAAGGTTGCAGTCACTCTGTGTGCCCAGGTCTCTTGCCACTGGATGTGTACTTAAGGCATTGCTGTTGATGTGATAGTTAGCAGGAACATTGCCGTTACCGAAAGCGATGATAATACATTATCTAAAGTTCATAGGTTCATAGGTAGATACTAGGCTATCTGCTCTAGGGCATTTATAAGCCCAGCCAGAGTGTATTTGGCTTCTGCCTCCCTATTAGATTAGCCTACTGTGCCTCTGTAAAGTAGGTCACAGAAGGTACCCTTTAAGATTAGTTCACTGTGCCTCTGTCTAGCAGGGACACAGAAAATATCCCAGGGGTGAATTTGCGATTTCCCATCCACGCGTCCAGATTTCGCTTGAAGAGGGTCAGCGAGGGGCTATGTCTAACATGAATTGGGATTCTATTCCAGAGTGAGGGAAGCCTCTGGGAAATGAATCTGTCCCTCCAGCATGTCCTATTTATTTTTGTGCTGAGGTTTAAGTCCCTGGAGCGTGTAGCTCTAAGAGACTTGGAATTTTTGAGGTGGAGCATGTCCATTAATTCTGGGTTTGACATGGCTTTGTATGTCAGGCATAGATTGCCTCTGAATAGGCGGTAAGCAACTGAGTAAAGCTGGAGTTTCTTTAGTCGAGCTGCATAGGACATCTGTCTGTAGCCCATGATCCTCTTGATGAGGTACTTTTGGGGTCTCTCCAGTTGCTGCAGGTGTCGGGTAAGGTACATCCCAAAAGGGGCATTTTATTCAATTATGGGCCTGATGAGTGACGAGTAGAGGGGCACAATGACCTCTCTTGATCTAGATTTGAACCCTTTCGTGATAAGGTGGGCTATATAGAAAGTCTTTCTAACCACTTTGGCAATGTGATTATCAAAGGAGAGATTACTATCTACGTTGGTCCCCAAATCTCTAATTACTTCTTCTGTACTTAATGGATTACCACCTATGTGGTAATTTGTGGGCACCTTGTTTTTCCCAAAGGGGATGACTATGCACTTTTTAGCATTTAGCTTGAGGCCGTGGCTCTGGCACCAAGCATCCGTCTCTGTGAGACCCTTTTGGAGGATGCTTGTGTCAGCTGGAGATTCGATTATGGCCCCCAGTTTGCAGTCATCTGCGAACTTTGTCAGCCATAATCCCCCTTTGTTAGCCTGAACCTCAGAGAAGTATATACTGAACAAAAGAGGTCCCAGAACTGAGCCCTGTGGGACGCCACTTGTAACTGGTTTGGATTTGGACATGGCACCTGTGATTCTGACCATGTGGGTTCTATCCCTGGGCCAGTTTGCAATCCATCTTGTGATATAGGGGTTGATATTTAAGCTGGTAAGCTTATTTATGATGCCCGAGTGGGATATTGTGTCGAAGGTTTGTGCGAGGTCCAGGTAGGCTGTGTGGGCTACCTTGCCCTCATCTATGGCTTTGGTAACTGTTTCAAAGAAATCAACTAGGTTTAAGAGGCAAGATCTGCCCTTAACAAAGCCGAATTGGGTAGGGTCCAGTGTCTGGAGGCTCCCAATGTCTTTGTTTATGAGTTCCATGATAATACGCTCCGTAGCTTTACAGACCAGACTAGTCAGGCTTATGGGGAGATAGTTCCCGGGGTCCGTTGTGGCACCACCTTTGTGGAGTGGGACCACTGTAGCTGTACGCCATTCTTTGGGTACATATCCTGTAGTAATGCTAAGTTTGAACAGTGACTTAATGTGAGGGTTCAGTTCTTCTTGGAGCTTGTGTAAAACACAACCTGGGACACCGTCTGGTCCCATAGATGCTGTGTTTTTTGCTTTGGAGAGGGCTTCACCTGTGCATCTGTGATGTCAGGGAGGTTACATTCAGTTGGGATAGGCATTTGCTCCTTTGGGGGGGAGAAGTTTGTGCTGAATCTGTCAGGCAGGATGTTGGCTAGGTCTGTAGGTTCAGTATATTTTGTACCGTTATGCAACAATTCAGAGCATATCTGGGAGTTTCCACCCATATTCCTGACATAACTAAAGAAGGCCTTGTGATTAGCTTTAGTGTCTAGGGCAATTTTTCTTTCAAAACTGGCCTTTGATGATTTTATGAGGGATCGAAGTTTCTTGCTAATACTGATCAGAGATGCCTTCCCTTTTTGGGATTTTGCTTTGTCATGTAGTAGCTTCCTCCTTCTGTTGTATAGCTTATTTATGGCTGGGGTCCACTAGACAGGTCTCCTGTTTTTGGAGGAGTGAGTCTTGGTTTTATTTGGGATAGCATGATCCATGCATTCCTGCAGGTGCTCATAGAATGCATTTGTAAAGGATTCTGCGGATTGGACTGTATTATCCTCTGGCCTGGGGGCTTTGAAGGATTCCACCTCAGTCTTGAGAAGTGCAAAGTTGGCTTTTGAGAAATTCTTTATCGTGATTTCCTTGGCTGGGGGTGGGGATGGGATATGGATGTCCAGGGAAATTTGTTTATGGTCTGATCTTACCAATGAGGGGTTTACCTCTGGTGTGGAACATAGAGTCCCCATGTTGGTGATTACCAGGTCCAATATGTTGTTTCCTCTTGTGGGAGTGATGACCAGTTGTTCCATCGCGTTAGAGTTTATAAATTCAAGGAACCATTGGGCGAGGGTGTTTGGGCTTGAGTAGTTTTCCCAGTCAATGTTTGGGTAGTTGAAGTCACCCAATAACATAGTGTTTGGAGAGACCTTCATATTCTCCAGTGTTCTCAGGAATGCCAAGTGGGGTTCCTGTAATAGGGAGGGTGTTCTGTAGCAGGCTACAAACAGAAAGGCAGTTTTGCCCACTGTTAGTTGCACATGGATGGATTCCGATGCTTCGTGCAGTGCCACTAACCTGGAGGTGTGGGTATCTTTGATAAATATAGATACTTCCCCTCCTTTTGTGCTTCGGTCCAAGTTTTGGGGCCAAAACGCATGATATGAGTTATAACCTGGTAGTGCTGGGGTGCTCTCAGGAGCCTTGAACCAGGTTTCTGTTACTGCACAGACATCGATTTTCTCCATACTGAGGAGAGCCTAGAGTGCGTGCATCTTCAGGTTTAGACTTCTGGCATTGAGTAGCATTACCTTTAGTTTTTTTCCTTGGGTTGTCTATGGAGGTGGGTTTGTCCTTTGAGCCTTGCCTAAAAAAGGCACTATGGGGCTGGCAAGAGCCTTGGCCAGTATACAAAAGCCTAAGGGTGACCAGGTGCAAGCCGTCCCTAATGAAGCAACGTGGCTTGTCGAGCATGTCATCCCAGGCTGACAGACACTGGATCCCCTTTGAATGACACCAATACTTTAGCCAATTGTTGAAACTGATCATTTTGTCTTTATACTGTTGCATCATTCTTGGTGAGGGCAAGATGCTACTTAAGGTCAGGGTCATACCAGCCTGGGCTACATGATCAGAGAGCTCCTCTATGTCTCTTTTCATGTAGTCCAGGGAGGTATGTCTCAGGTCATTCACACCAGCATGGACAATGACGGAGTCATACTTGTACTTGCTTTGGAATGACCTGAGTGCTTGCATTATGTGGCAGATCTTGGCACCCGACAGGCAGCTTACAGTGACCTTCTCCTTGTTCAGCCTGATGAGCGGGACGTCAGTGTGCCAGACAATAGAGTCCCCTATAACAAGTGTATTTGGTGTGTTGTTTGACCTTAAGGGCTGTGACTGTGAGGCACACTGATTTTGTGAGATATGTGATTCGTGGGTATTGTTGAGGGGTGGCTGTTGCTTGGATATCTGCTTAGGAGGTCTTTGCTGTTTAGGCAGATTTTTATTTAGAGCCTCCGAGTATGTTTTTTTGTGTTTATGTGTTGGATATGCAGATGCAATAAGTCTGTGTGAGACTGGATTTGTGGTGCGGGTGGTTACCTTTTCCACCTGACTGTGCCAGTCTTGGGTTGAGAGAGCTCTGCCTCCAGTTTGGCTGTGTAACTGCATCTCTCACATGTATTAGAGTTTGTTGGAAGGAGGAGAGGGTTGTCTGTGTACATAAGGCAATTGTAACATTGCCTCAAAATTCCCAGATTCACCAGCTGGACTGGAGAGTAACCCTGAAACTGACCCTTGGACATACCAGATTAGTATAGGGAACTGTTTTTTTACTGATCAGATTAGGGAAGGGAACTGATTTTTCACTAGATCAGGAAGGACCAACGGGAGCCTAATACTTATGAGAAGTCAAGGAAGGTGTAGTGCTTTAGTTAGTTAGTGTTTCCTTATAAGAGCTGAGCAAGTGCAGGGCTTTAGAAAGAGAATAGAGTGATTAATTTGAGAGTTTGAACAGTTCTAAGGGAAAAAGTGAAGAGCAGACTTTGTGGAGCCTGGAATAGTTTAAACCTGTTTAGGCGGCGCTGCCCAACCCTGCTCAGTGCGCAAAACCATGCAAAAAGAGAGTTGTAGGGTTTTAAGAGAGAGGGATCAAGGAGTTTAGAATTGACCCAAAATGGCCAATAAAACTACAGCTTCTAGGCAGTGACCACTCCTCCAGGGACAGGCAGGCTGTTCAGTGTTAACCACTGCCACTGGTGAACACAGAAACTTCCCTTTAACCCAAGCAAGCACTGGCCTTCTAGAAACTTCCATACAGTTCAGAACAGCAAATCTGTAACTGAACTTTCTTAACTTTCAGAAAGTGGGGAAAAAAGCAAGATTTTTTTGTTTTTTTTCTTTTTTGTTGTAGTTTAAAGGTAGCAGAGATACACAAGCAGCAAAATATTCACAACAGTGCAATAAATGACCCCACACTTGAGTGCTAGGCCAAAATCAGGTAAAATGCAGTTTTTAGAGAAAAAAAAACAATGTTAAATTAAGCTAACAACTATACTAAAGTAGAAGTAGTTAACTTCATTTGATCAGCAAACTGTGGGTTACGGATCCGATGCGGATCCGAGCCGGCAGCATACCAAGCTAAAGATCCGAGCTGCAAGCTCCACCCCCTTACCCATACTACCCTGCAACCTCCTTCCAATCCTCAGATCTTGTTTGCCACGGCTTTGCCAAGCACGGGATTTTTCGAGCTCCAGGCGAGTGTAACTAATTCTTGTATTTTTCTTCAAATACTTGGATAGTATAGTTGTTAGCTCTGTGTGTGTGTGTGTGTAGTATTTTTCTACATTTTTTAAATATTAGTTCTGTTCGTAACTAATCTAACCCCCTCTTATCCTTGGTAATCTCTATCCTCTAGTAGGCCCCTCTTTTCCATTTAGGTGTGTGTGTGTGTGTGTGTGTGTGTGTGTGTGTGTGTGTGTGTGTGTGTGTGCGTGTGTGTGTGTGTGTGTGTGTGAAGGGTATGACTGAAAGCCAGAAAACTACTTTTTCTAAGTGTACTGAGTGTGGCCATAAGCTGTCGCCAGTGGATGGTCACACTCAGTGCATTCTTTGCTTGGGGGTTTCTCACCTTTCCTCAGGCTGCCAGATCTGTGCAGCCTTTAACCCCCGGGCCTTGCGAGATAGGAAGAACAAGCTGATTTTGGCGGGTCTTCTACCCACAAATCATGACCGTTTTTGTTTTTTATACTATTTTCTTTTATTCGGTAAAGGGGCACACAGTCTAATGGAGGATACTACAACTGAACAGTCCATGAGTGGACAGCATCATCATTTTCTAAGGATTTTGGATATTCCAGTTAATCCATTAGTGAATTTGGAGACAAATGCTGATGTGAATGACACTTTCTCTACAAATCAACGTCTACCTGAATTTTTTCAACAATATAAAAGCTTAGAGAACTTGATGTACAAATATAAAAGGTTACAATGGCAGTGACTGCATTTGCAAGCTTCTTTAGAAGCCAAAATCATTCCACGTGGACTGAGAATATTGAATATGCCCACTTATGGGGATGCATATCCAGTTTTACTTCGTAAGTGGCAAGAATTGAACTTGCAATTTAGTTCCAAGTATATGGAATTCTTACTGGAATTTTTTCTACTTATAGAAGTAGATCTGAAGTCACAGATCATTGACCTAGAATCTAAGATTACAGACAGCTTTTCATGTGACATAACCCTGAACAAAATGAGTCAATTACAAGATAACATCGTAGCATACGAAAAGAGATTGCAGACTGTTAAACTATCCAAACTCAATAGAGACAAAGCTGATTTTGCCAAGAATAATGTGTTTTCTTGGCCCAAAGAAGCTACTAATAGACCTAATCAAGGCAACAACACTTTGAATTTTGCTCCGAATACCATTCAAGCATTTGATAGTGCAGCTAGCACTTCCGGCCTTACTTCCGGTATTCCGGCTGATCGGCCGGTTATGGCGTCCATGCCTACGAATGCTCAGCATGTCGCCTTGAATGTACAAGCTTCCTCTACTGCTTTGGACAACTTTGCAACTCCTATAGCTGGAGATCAGCCTCTTAACACTATCAAACCTTCATATGCGTCGACGGTTACGTCACATACATCCAGCATTTTATGTATACCAGCTGGAAATGTTATTCCATCACCTGCTAGTAAGAAAGATACTAGTGTTTTTTTAGACAGCTCAAAGAAGGGCGATTTCTCGCTGAATGCAGCGCTGCCATTCAGGACTCGCTCCAAAAGTTTAACCTACAACAACAAAGCACCCAGGGCTCCTATAATGGACGGCGCTGCCCAGCAATCCAAGAAGAGACGTCTATAGACCCAGGTTTAGTCTTTAATATTTCTTCTTTTAACTTAACTATGGAACAGCTCAGTTTACTTAACAAAGGTCTATCATTTATTCCTGCCAGGAGGGCTGATCCTGCAGAAATGTTAAAAGATTTAAGACTTTTGGGTAGGAATCTCTCTCTAAAATGTATTTTTTCTGCAGGCAACACCAATATATATAACCAAGCCTGTATGTATAGACAACCTAGTACTTTTATTCCAGCTACACCCATAGGTATTCAACGTTTTATTGATGCATGTGAGATTGCTTTTAGGAGCTGAATGCTCTATCTGTTTGTAACATGTCATTTTATAATCTGACTACTGGAGAGTACAGAGCTTTGCAAGATTTAAAAAGCCTACATTCATTGATCATTAAACAGGCCGACAAAGGAGGCGGCATTGTTGTTTTAGATAAAGATTTATATGTTACACAAATGGAGAAACTGTTACTTGATACTACCACATATCAACGTATTTCTAAGTCTATGGTGAATGCCATCATAGATAAAGTTTCTTTTCTAATTTTTGATTTGTTAATAACTAATTTGATTGATGATTCACTTTTTAAGTATTTCAATGTTCATAAGCCTGTTGTTCCCAGGATATATGGTCTACCTAAAATTCACAAGGACTTGTTATTTCCACCTATGAGACCTATTGTTTCAGGTAGTGGCTGGTGTACTGAGCCCCTCTCCATATATGTAGAAGGGACTTTACAGGGTTTTCTGGACAACTGTTATACAATTTTAAAGGACACTAAGATGTTCTTACAGTGGCTACATAATAGGATGGAGACGATAGATAGAGATGAGGAATTTGTTCTTGCGACCATGGATATAGAATCTCTGTTTACCAGTATACCAAATGTTTGGGGTGTTGATAGTATTAGAGATTTTCTTACTGTGCACAAACTTTTGACTAACAATAAGATACAGTTAATCTGCACCCTATTAGAAATAATTTTAGAAAATAATATTGTTATGTTTCAAGAACAGTTTTTCCTGCAAAAAGTTGGCGTGGCAATGGGCACTGCTTGTGCCAATAGCTACGCCAACTTAGCACTGGTCAGTTGGGAAGAGCAAAACATTTTGTCTGCCACTAATCCTTTCTTTGGACAAATACTGTGGTATGTTAGGTTTGTAGATGACGCTTTTATGTTATGGAAGGGCTCCGGCTCTGATCTAGACCAATTTTTGGATTATTTGCATTCAACAACTGATTTTTAAGGTTTACACACCAGAGTTCAGCCACTTGACATAAGTTTTCTTGATGTCAAAATCAGTAAATCTGATTTGCATCATCTCCGCAGTACTATATACCATAAACCAACTAGAAAGAACACATTGCTGCATAAATCTAGTATGCACCCTAGACACATTCCTAGGAATGTGTTAAGAGGGCAAGTTTTTAGGACACTCAGGCTACATAGTAATGACAATGATGCAGTAGCTGCATTGAATAACTTGAAAATTGAGTTTCTGGCTAGAGGATATTCTAGTGCAGACATTGACAATGCAATATCTGATTCCTGGAAGTTTAGAGATACTAGGTGCAAACCTTATTATAATCACAACACAGCGATCGCAGATGCAACACACAGTGCCACAGCTGAGAATGACTTTAGAGTGGTTCTCCAGTTTTCTAGCAACATTAATCAATATGTGGATGTTGTTAAGAAATACTGGTACCTTTTACAAGAAGTTCCTGGCCTTGTAGACAAGGTTGGACTGATTCCACATTTCAGTTTTAAGAATAGCAAGTCACTTAAACAACACCTTTGCCATGGGGAAACACGTAAAAAGTTAACTCACTCTGTTCGCTGTGGAACTTTTCCATGTAGGAACTGTAGTGCTTGTCAGTTTGTTTATGACAAAAATAATTATGTGCATCCTACCAGGCATTTTTCGTTACATTCTAATCAATATTCAGATTGTAGAACCACTGATGTTGTTTATTTTTGTTTTTGTCAACAATGCCATGCTTATTATGTAGGCAAAACGAATAGAATATTGAAAGATAGTATTTTAGAACATGTGAGAGACATTACCAACTGTAAACAATCCAGTGCTCTGGCCTGTCACGTTATGTCTAATGATCGTTCACATTCTTTTAAATTTTTGGTTTTGCAACATATTTATACGAACCCTAGGGGTGGTGACATAGAAAATATTACAGAGGGGCATGAGCAAAAATGGATACTGAAGCTTAACGCTGAGAAGTTTCCTGGGTTGAATGCTGACACTACTTTGGTTCCCTTTTTGAAGGCTCGACCACTCATGCACTGATTTTTAGATCTTTTAGAAGATATTTTAGATGTTTTTAGTAGTTTTTTATATGTCTTACTGTCATTGTTTTATCTTATATATGTATGTACATGGTTTTTCACACTGTATATAGTATGGTTATATATGCTTAGTAACTCTGTGTGTAACATTATATGCATAGTGCATCTTTATTGTAGGATTCACTGTGGTAAGCTTCTCTTGAATTTGATTGTGTACAGCTTGCTAACCCTAATTAGTTAATTGAGTAATGGATATTTGACTATTTAAATAGAGTGTAAGCCTTTTACTGTTGTCTGATGAAGCAACTTTATGTTGTGAAAGCGCTCACCATTTTCTGTTTTCTGTTTTGTCTATTAATAAACGTTCTCAGTGTGCTAGCTCGGTGCATTTTCTTTCATTTTGTTTGGGCTCCTTTTTGCACCTTGCTTTTACCTACGACCGTTTTTGTTTTTTATAATAGTTTAAACCTGTTTAGGCGGCGCTGCCCGACCCTGCTCAGTGCGCAAAACCATGCAAAAAGAGAGTTGTAGGGTTTTAAGAGAGAGGGATCAAGGAGTTTAGAATTGACCCAAAATGGCCAATAAAACTACAGCTTCTAGGCAGTGACCACTCCTCCAGGGACAGGCAGGCTGTTCAGTGTTAACCACTGCCACTGGTGAACACAGAAACTTCCCTTTAACCCAAGCAAGCACTGGCCTTCTAGAAACTTCCATACAGTTCAGAACAGCAAATCTGTAACTGAACTTTCTTAACTTTCAGAAAGTGGGAAAAAAGCAAGATTTTTTTGTTTTTTTTCTTTTTTTTTGTAGTTTAAAGGTAGCAGAGATACACAAGCAGCAAAATATTCACAACAGTGCAATAAATGACCCCACACTTGAGTGCTAGGCCAAAATCAGGTAAAATGCAGTTTTTAGATTAAGCTAACAACTATACTAAAGTAGAAGTAGTTAACTTCATTTGATCAGCAAACTGTGGGTTACGGATCCGATGCGGATCCGAGCCGGCAGCATACCAAGCTAAAGATCTTCAAATACTTGGATAGTATAGTTGTTAGCTCTGTGTGTGTGTGTGTAGTATTTTTCTACATTTTTTAAATATTAGTTCTGTTCATAACTAATCTATCCCCCTCTTATCCTTGGTAATCTCTAACCCTAGTAGGCCCCTCTTTTCCATTTAGGTGTGTGTGTGTGTGTGTGTGTGTGTGTGTGTGTGTGTGTGTGTGTGTGTGTGTGTGTGTGTGTGTGTGTGTGTGTGTGTGTGTGTGTGTGTGTGTGTGTGTGTGTGTGTGTGTGTGTGTGTGTGTGTGTGTGTGCGTGTGTTTGTGTGTGTGTGTGTGTGTGTGTGTGTGTGTGTGTGTGTGTGTGTGTGTGTGTGTGTGTGTGTGTGTGTGTGTGTGTGTGTGTGTGTGTGTGTGTATGTGTGTGTGTGTGTGTGTGTGTGTGTGTGTGTGTGTGTGTGCGTGTGTGCGTGTGTGCGTGTGTGTGCGTGTGTGTGTGTGTGTGTGTGTGTGAAGGGTATGGCTGAAAGCCAGAAAACTACTTTTTCTAAGTGTACTGAGTGTGGCCATAAGCTGTCGCCAGTGGATGGTCACACTCAGTGCGTTATTTGCTTGGGGGTTTCTCACCCTTCCTCAGGCTGCCAGATCTGTGCAGCCTTTAACCCCCTGGGCCTTGCGAGATAGGAAGAACAAGCTGATTTTGGCGGGTCTTCTACCCACGGAATCAGCTTCTTCTTCCCCCTCTGTAGCGACAGCCGTGGCTGCGGTTGCCCAACCATCTGGCCCTACTCCCCTGTCTGGGACTCACCCTCCCACCTCATCTCAGGGAGAATGAGAGGCAAAAAAGGACAGAAAAGAGAGAAGGGAGAGAGAGAAAGAGAAAGAAAGAGAGAGAGAGAATCCACAAATGGCGGGCCGAATTGTACCCCTCGGCCCCTCCAGCTAAAGTTCTCTCCTCTCCAGTAAAGATTAACAAGCCTCCTTCCCCACGGCTCCATTCCCCACATTTCTCTCCGGAGCCAGAGGAGGAGGCCCGACCATCTTCAAGGTCGGCATGTCGGCCCCCCTGGCTGGCTTCAACGGCCTCTTCCAAATCTACTCGTAGCCTCTCAGAGGCAGATATGGACCAGATGATGTGTCGCTTCCTGCAAACTCAGCTACAGATGGGAGTGTTGCTGCCTTCCCCCCTTCGGGGGGGAGTTCAGCTCCACTGTTTGCCCAGATAGATCTTTCTCCGATCCACTACCGGGTTTTGGAGTCTTCAGATCTGAGGAGCCTCGGAGTCGGCGCCGATGGTTATTGCTACCTTGACGCCTGCCATGCCCTAGAGCTTATCGGATCCCTTTTTGGATCCGAGCTCTCGGAGCCAAGAGCTGGGCATCAGATCCGAGGGGGTGAGTGTGTCTTCAGCTCCTTTGCGGTCGGAGCACACTGTCCACTCGGATCCAAGCGCTTTGGCTCCAACACTGATCCCTTCATCGGATCCGAGGGTGCCGGCCACCTGTCTTAGAGAGGCCGGTTCCCCATCGGCATTCGACATTGTGGAGAGGGTTTTCTCTAGAGGATCGAGACCCCTCACTCTTTCCTCGGGATCCGCCCCAGCTCCCTCGCAGCTCAGTTTGTCCTCCATCATCCAGTCCCTGGGACAGCCTGTGTCATTGATGCCCCAGCCAGTTCCCCTGGAGGAACATGAATCTGTTGGTGAGCCCCCCTCGGACAGTCCCCCCGAGGAGATTCCTCACAAACACCTGTGCAAAAGGAGGCACTTGGACTCCCCTGAGTCCCTCACCGAGGATACCGATTTGGAGGAAAGGGAAGGTTCTCCCAAGTCATCCCCCCAATGACGTCTCCTTCAGAGATATTATGGAAATGCTCTGCCAAAGGGGGGGGGGGGGTCTGCCAAAAAACCTTCGAGTTGGTATTCCTGGAGGCGTTCAACACAGGCCCATATACCTCTTGGGTGTCCCCCCCCCCGGCTGACCTGATTACCACCAGGGCATGGAAGGAACCGGACACTGTAGAGCCGATCCCCAGGAGGCCTGACAAGATTCTGAGCCCCCCTGCAGACAAAGCTTCATGGAGCAAGGGTTCCCCTGTAGATGCCATGGTGGTGGCGGCGACCACAAAAAGTAACTAGCTTGGACAGTTCTTCAGTTCATCCCCCTGACAAGGAGTCTCGGGCAATGGACTGTATTGGAAAGCGGATGTTTGCTTCAGCTACCTTCTCTATTAGGGTGCTGAATTACTTGGCCCATGTAATCAGACTGCAGCGGGACCTGGTTAAAGAGTACGCTGAGTCTCCCCCAGAGTCCATGTCAGCTGAGGATAAATGGACTTTCTCGGCTCGTATGGCCACTCTCAAATCAGTGTCTAATACATCTATGCGGCTACTCTCCCACCCCATGGAAGGAGCTGCTAGAACTAGCGGGTGTGGTATCACCTTAAGGTGTCATGCCTGGCTTCGGCTTTTGGATTTCTCGGAACCTTTTAAGGCGTCCTTCGCGAATGCACCCTTTGATGGGTCTACCCTGTTTGGGAAGACTGTCCGCAAGACGCTGGTCCAGAGTGAGAAAGATGGGAAAATGCTGTCAGCCATTGGAATCCGCTTCTCTACCCCTCAAAGGTCCTTCTCCAGGAATCAGCGAGGGCAGAAGAAGATGTGGTTCCGGAAATCTCAGCAGGCCCAGAACGCTCAGGACTCCTTCTCCCCCAGAGGCAGAGGGGGACAAGGTGGACGCCGGCCCAGAGGAGGTCTGAAGAACTTCGGGTCACGGGAACCTTTTTCCCACTGATCCACACAGCAGCCCTGAGGGGTTGCCCAATTGCTCCTCTCTGGAGGCAGTCGGGGGGCGTTTTTCAAGGCACCTGGCTCAATGGGAGTCCATGATGACAGATCGCTGTGTCCTTCAGATAATATCCAGAAGTTATTCAATCCCCTTCATAAACAAGCCCCCTTACTCAAGGCACCTCCCAGATGCCCCACCCACTCAAAGGGAGGCCGCGGCTTTGGAAATAGAAAAGCTGTTAGGAAAAAGAGCAATCCAGCATGTGCCCCCAGACCAGTCTGGATCAGGCATCTACCTGAGGTTCTTTCTCATGCCAAAAAAGACGGGGGACCTGAGGCCAATTCTCGACTTGTCACCAATGAACCTTTTCATTGCCAAGGAGAAATTCTGGATGGTCACACTCCAATCCATCCTGCCCCTCTTGCAGGAGTAGGACTGGATGTGCTCCATAGACCTCAAGGATGCATACCACCATATTCTCATGGACAGACAGTCCAGGAGGTTTCTCCGTTTTTGGCTAGGGGCCAGTCATTACCAGTTCAGGGTCCTACCCTTTGGTCACACCACAGCCCCCAGGGTGTTCACCAAGGTCATGGCAGTTGTAGCGGCCCACCTGAGGCTCCAGGGCATACAGGTCTTCCCGTACCTAGATGACTGGCTCCTCACCACCCCCACCAGGCATGTAATCTCTCTAACCAGGGACTTCTTCCTTCATTTATCATCCCAGTTGGGGATTACTATAAATGTCAAGAAGTGGTTCCTCCAACCTGTTCAGGTTATAGACTTTATAGTGGCCAGAATAAATTCCCTTCAGGTCAAGGCTTTCCTAATGCCAGACAGACTTCACAGCATGACTCTACATGTACTAGCTCTTCAGTCTCCTGCTCCCCCAGCAGAGTTAGTTCTGAGAGCTTTGGGGTCCAAGGCAGCAGCAATCAGTTTGATCCCTTAAGCTTGTCTGCACATGAGGGTTTTACAGTGGACTTTGCAAATCCAGTGTTCTATTCTACACCATCCGCTAGACTTGCTGATTCCCCTCAGCAGGGTTTGCAGGAACTCCCTCATGTGGTGGCTCCAATCCCGAGCCCTTCGGGAAGGACAACCTTTTGTTATGCCCCTACCCCAGGCCACAGTGACCATGGACGCCTCCCACCTAGGGTGGGGGGGGGGCATTGTGCGGGCAGAACTGTCCAAGGCATGTGGACTCAGACAGAGACCGTTCTGCATATAAATGTACTGGAGATGAGGGCAGTCCTTTTAGCGTTGCAGGCCCTTCATGCCTTCCTTCCTCCGTGGACTATTGCGATCCAGTCAGACAATATATCGGGGATCTGGTATATCAATAAAAAAGGGGGAACCAGATCCTACCCTCTTTGTCGAGAAGCCATGAGAGTTTGGGAATGAGCGATCTTCACCAACTGCTTCCTGTTAGCGATGCACATTCTCGGTTGGTCCAGCATTCTGGTGGACAAATTGAGCAGAACTAACCTCTCCCCTTACGAGTGGTCTCTGAATTCTTCTGTAGCGGAACAGATCTTCTTCAAGTGGGGTCAGCCTTGCTGCGATCTCTTTGCATTGCCTTCCAACGTGAAGTGCAGCAAGGTTTTTGTTCTAATTCCTCCTTTAGGGGAAGCCCCCAGAGATGCTGTAGTCCATGCTTGGCTGCCCGGTCTTCTTTATGCGTATTCACCACTTCCGCTGATGACAACATTTTTGCAGAAAGCTCATCGGTTGGGGAGCAAGATTATCCTCATAGCCCCATTCTGGCCTCGTCAAGTCTGGTTCCCCTGCCTACGGTCTCATCTCATAGCTCCTCTCTGGATCTTGGCTCCCATTCCGGATCTGATCTCTCACCCCTCGGGAATGGCCCCTCCGAACCTGGATGAGCTCAAGCTCTCAGCTTGCCTGATCCAGTTCCCTCAGTTGAAAGGACTCCCGGTATCTCTTCCTTAGTCAAGTCCATTCTGGTGGCAGCACATAAACCCTCTACCAGGAAGATTTACAATAGTAAATGGAAACATTTTTCCATTTGGGTTTCACATAAGAACTTGGATCCCTTTACCTCTCCTATTCCAGTGGTTCTAGAATTCTTCTCTCATATTTTTCAGCAGGGGGTCAGTTCATCTACTGTAAAGGTTCAGCTGGCTGCTATTTCCCATTTCCATATTGGGGACAACTTTGGTTCTCTCGCTACTACCAGAATTTGTAAGGCCTTTCTAAAAGGTACCTTTCTTTTGAGACCTCGTATTACAAATTCATCCCCACCGTGGGACCTGACCTTGGTTCTTCAGGCTTTAGTCGTGCCTCCGTTTGAACCCACAGCTTCCGTTGATCTGAAGTTCTTGTCATGGAAGACGGCCTTTATGATGGCCATTACCTCAGCCAGGAGAGTGTCGGAGCTTCAGGCTCTTTCTGTCAAACCTCCATACCTTGTATTTCACAAGGACAGGGTATCTCTCAGGACTAATCCCTCTTTTCTTCCCAAAGTTGCTTCCGAGACGAACATTAATCAATTCATTAATTTGCCGTTTTTTCCCCCAATTACCAGAACAAAGGGGAGTATAAACTTCATTTACTGGATGTTCACAGACAGTTACGTTTTTATTTACACAGGACGGCTGTCTTTCATAGATCTGACCAACTTTTCGTCTCCTTTGCAAAATCTTTTCTAGGGGAAACCGATTTCTAAAGTGACTCTTGCTAGGTGGATTTCAAATTGTATCCTCTTAGCATATAGAGAATCTGGCTTGCCAGAACCAATGGGAGTTCATGCTCATAGGTTCATAGGTTCATAGGTTCATACTAGGCTATCTGCCCTAGGGCATTTATAAGCCTAGCCAGAGTGTGTTTGGCTTTCGCCACCCATTTTAAATTAATTTTGCTATGCCCTTTTTCGAGGTTAGTATACTGTGCCTCTGTCTAACAGTGACACAGAAGTGATACCCGGGGTAAACCTACGATCTCCCATCCGCTCATCAAGATTCCTCTTGAAGAGAGTCAATGAGGGACTCTGCCTAACCTGGACTGTGATTTTATTCCAGAGTGAAGGGAGCCTCTGGGTTATGAATCTGTCCCTCCAGCATGTCCTATTTATTTCAGTGCTGAGGTTCAAGTCTCTCTCGAGTGCGTAGCTCGATGTGATATGGATTTTCTGAGGTGCAGCATGTCCATTAATTCCGGGTTGGACATGGCTTTATACGTCAGGCACAGATCGCCTCTGAGCAGATGGTATGCCACTGAGTAGAGCTGGAGTTTCTTTAACCGGGCAGCATATGGCATCTGTTTGAGCCCTTTGATCCTCTTGGTGAGGTACTTTTGGGGTCTTTCCAGTTGCAGCAGGTGTCTGGTAAGGTACATCCCAAAAGGGGCATTGTACTCAATTATGGGCCTGATGAGGGATGAGTAAAGAGGCACGATGACCTCCCCTGATCTAGATGTGAATCCCTTCATGATTAGGTGGGCTATATAAAATGTTTTTCTAACCACTTCGGCCACGTGGTTGTCAAATGAGAGAATGCTGTCAACTTGGGTCCCCAGGTCCCTAATTACTTCTTCTGTACTTAATGGATTACCACCTATGTGGTAATTTGTGGGCACTTTGCTTTTGCCAAAGGGGATGACTATACACTTTTTGGCGTTTAGCTTGAGGCCATGGCTCTGGCACCAGTTGTCTGTTTCTATGAGGCCCTTTTGGAGGATACTTGTGTCAGCTGGAGTGTCGATTATGGCGCCCAGTTTGCAGTCATCTGCAAACTTGGTCAGCCACAGTCCTTCCGTGTTGGCCTGTACCTTCGAGAAATATATATCTAACAAGAGAGGTCCCAGGACTGAGCCTTGTGGGACGCCACTTGTAACTGGTTTGGAGTCTGACATGGCTCCAGCAATTCTAACCATGTGGGTTCTGTCCTTGAGCCAGTTTGCAACCCATCTAGTGACATAGGGGTTTATATTTAAGCTGGTGAGCTTTTCTATAATGCCCGAGTGGGGTATTGTATCGAAGGCTTTTGCGAGGTCCAGGTAGGCTGTGTGGACCACCTTCCCCTCGTCAATGGCCTTGGTGAATGTTTCAAAGAAATCAACCAAGTTTAAGAGGCAGGATCTGCCCTTAACAAAGCCAAACTGGGTAGGATCCAGTGTGTGTAGGTCCCCAATATCTTTATTTATGAGGTCCATGATGATCCTTTGCATAGCTTTGCAGACCAAGCTAGTCAGGCTTATGGGGCGATAGTTTCCAGGATCCTTTGAGTCACCACCTTTGTGGAGAGGGACCACTGTTGCTGTATGCCACTCTTTGGGTACATATCCTGTAGTAAGGCTGAGATTGAACAGTAGTTTTATGTTTGGGTTTAGCTCTTCTTGGAGTTCATGTAGGACGCAGCCTGGGACACCGTCTGGTCCCACTGATGCTGTGTTTTTTGCTTTGGAGAGGGCAGCTCTTACCTGAGCATCTGAGATGTCAGGGGGGAAGCACTCTGCTGGGATAGATATTTGCCCTTTTGGTGGGGGGGGGGAGTTTGCGCTGAACCTGTCAGCTAGGATGTTGGCAATGTCTGTGGGTTCGGTGTATTTTTTGTCATTTTGGACTAATTCTGAGCATATCTGGGAATTCCCACCCAGGTTCCTAACATAACTAAAGAAAGCCTTGTGGTTATCCTTAGTGTCCTGTGCAATTTTTCTCTCGAAGCTGGCCTTAGACGATTTTATGTGTGCCCGTAGTTTTTTGCTAATACTGATCAGAGATGCCTTCCCTTTTTGGGATTTTGCTCTATCATGTAGTAGCTTCCTCCTTCTATTGTATAGTTTGTTTATGGCTGGGGTCCACCAGAAAGGACGTCTGCCTTTGGAGGATTGGGACTTGGTTTTATTTGGGATTGCATGATCCATGCATTCCTGAAGGTGTTCATAGAATGCGTTTATAAAGGATTCTGCGGTCTGGGCCGTATTTTCCACAGGTCCGGGGGCTTTTCGTCTCATTCTATGCATTCTATGGCAACGTCTGCTGCATTCTGGTCTAGAGTTTCCCTGGATGACATTTGTTCAGCAGCTACCTGGGTGTTCTCTCAAACCTTTATTTCTCATTATAAGCTAGATTTGGTGTCTAGAGGAAGGTCTGCTTTTGGCTCTGCAGCGCTCCGGAATATTCTTCCTTGAGGGCCTCCCAAGATTTTGGGTAGCTGGGGACTCTGTCCCACAGGTTGCTGATCAAATGAAGTTAACTACTTCAGATAAAGAAGTTATGTACTCACCATAACTTTCCATCTGAGTAGGTAACTTCATTTGTCAGCAACCATCCTTCCCTCCTTCCCCCTAACCTGAATAGTTATTTAGCTGAACTCGAGGTTTGGATGCTCAAGTTTTGTTTTGTCTCTGAGTCAGGTTTTCTCAGTTTGTTAGTTTGTTTTGTTGTTTTGTGTAGGCAGCAAAAGTGATCTGAGGATTGGAAGGAGGTTGCTGGGTAGTATGGGTTAAGGGGGTGGAGCTTGGAGCTTGGATCTTTAGCTTGGTATGCTGCCGGCTCAGATCCATATCCCACAGGATGCTGACAAATGAAGTTACCTACTCAGATGTAACGTTATGGTGAGTACATAACTTCTTTTTTTGCACTGAGTTTGAGGCCTTGACTTTGACACCAGTGATTAGTTTGTGTAAGACTCTCTTGTAGGATGTTGACATAATTTGGAGATTCTATGACTGCTCCCAGTTTGTAGTCATCCACAAACTTTGTCAACCACAGACCTTTAGTTTTTTGATTGTATTTCAGAGAAATAAATTCCAAACAGTAGAGGTACTAGGACTGATCCTTGTGGAACACCACTGATTGTAGGTCTGCTGCTGGAGGTGGAGTCCTCTATTTTGACTATATGTGTTCTATCAGTGAGCCAGATAGTGACCCATCTAATGATATAAGGGTTGATACCTAGCTGGGTGAGTTTGTCAATGATGCCTGAGTGCGGGATAATGTTAAAAGCCTTGGATAAGTCTAGGTAGGCTGTATGCACAGATTTCCCCTTGTCCATGGCCTTGGTGATTGTCTTAAAGATGTCCACCAGGTTTAACAGGCATGATCTTCCTTTGACAAATCCAAACTGAGTAGGGTTAAGTGTCTGGAGATTACCTATATCTTTGTTGATAAGGTCCATGATGATTTGCTCCATCGCCTTGCAGATAAGGCTAGTCAGGCTAATAGGTTTATAGTTCCTGGGATCAGTGGAAGCACCACCAATGTGCAAGGGCATAATGGTGGCTGTTTTCCATTCAGCAGGGATGAAGCTGGTGCTTCGACTATAATTGAAAAGAGTACCCAATGGTGTTGCTAATTCATGTTGGAGCCCATGTAGGATGCAGCCTGGGATGTTATCTGGTCCCATAAATACTGTGTTCCTGGCCTCAGAGAGGGCTTTAACAACCTGCTCTTCAGAGATACAAGGTAGGGAACAGGTGGCAGGGATGTCATGGGGTACGTGTGGTGGGGACAGGTGAGTGAAGTTTTCACAGAACTTGTTGGCCAACAGATTAGCTGTGTCCACAGGCTCAGTATATGTGATATCATTAACTACCAGTATGGCACAAGTCTGGGACTTTCCTTTTAGGTTACGGGTATAACTAAAGAATGCCTTATGGTTGTCTTTACTTGAAAAAGATCATTTGGATTCATAGTTTGCTTCAGAGGACTTCACAAGAAGTTTTATTCACTTGTTTAAGCTGATGAGGGCATGTTTCCATTTTACGGCCCACTCCCTCTTATTCTTAGATAGCAATTTCTTCCTCTTATTGTAAAGCCTGTTAATGGCAGTTGTACACCAGGCAGGTTTTCTCTTCCTTGAGGAGTTTGTTTTGGTCCTATTAGGTATGGTCAAGCCAATGCAGTTATACAGGTGTTTGTATAAAGCTTTTGTGTAGAACTCGGCATAGTTGTCAGTTCCATCTGAGGGAGGAGGTGCAGAGAAGCTATTTATACCATCCCATAAGAGATTATAATCTGCTCTGGAGAAGTTATTTTAGTTTAGTTGCTGCTGGGGTGGGTCAGGTGTGATAGTTACTTCAAATGAGACTGATTTGTGGTTAGATCTCACCAGGGAAGACCTCACAGTGGGGGATATTACTGTGGTCCCCCATATTAGTAAGCAATAGATCCAGGATGCTGGCACCCCTTGTGAGGGTGTCAACCAGATGGTCTAGGGCATTGGAGTTAACAAAGTCAAGGAATTTTTGGGCAAGTGGGTTTGAGCACGAGTAATTTACCCAGTCAGTGGATGAGTAGTTAAAGTCACCCAAAATCATGGTGTTTGGATGTATCTTGAGAGACTCACGTTGATCCAAACAGGCATAGTGGGTGGGTGTCCTGGTTCATAGAAGGGGTTCTTTAGCTGGCACTGACTTGAATAGATGTCCTACCAACAGTTAATTGCACCTGGTCTCTCCAGGGAATCACGCTATTTGACCAATCGTGACAAGTATTTATCTTTCATGAAAATTGATATACCGCCTCCTTAATTTTCACACCTTCAGTTTGTGGTCTGAACGTGTGGAAGGAGGTGTAACCTGGTATGGATGGGGTATCCTCCACAGCCTTGAACCAGTTCTCCATGACTGCACAAATGTCTGCATCTTCCAAGGTGAGGACTGTTACCAGTGAGTGCAGTTTCGTGTTTAAACTCCTAGCATTTAACAGCATAACCTTTAGGTTCTATTTAGATGTAGTTTTTATCTTGGGAATGTGTCCTTGAGGCACTGCCTAAAAAAGGCACTATGGGGGTGACAAGATCCTTAGCCAGTAGTTGAAATCCCAGGGGGTGACAGATGAAGACCATCTCTGCCAAAACATCGAGGTCTGTCGATCATGTCATCCCAGTCTGACAGATACTGGATCCCCTTAGAATGACACCAAAAACTAAGCCAATTATTGAAGTCATTCATTTTCTGTTTGTATTGAGGCATCATCCTAGATGAAGGTAAAATGCTGCTTAAGGCTAGGGACATACCTGCCTGTCACACATAGTCTGAGAGCTCAGTCATGACTGTCTTCATATAGTCCAGTGAAGTACATCTCAAGTCGTTCACACTAAAATGGACTGTGAAGGAATCATAACAGTACCTGTTGTTGAGAAACTTGAGTGCATGTGTGATATGATGCATCTTGGCACCTGAAAGACAGCTGACTGTGACCTCTTCCTTATCCAGCCTGGTGAGATGGACATCTGTGTGTCTCACGATGGAATCACCCATTACTAATATGTTTGGTTCTGTGGTTTACCTTGAAGTCTTGACATGTGAGACACTGGTACATGAGCTGTTATGTGTATTGTGATCTGCAGAGGAAGTATTACCAGTAGTGTTCTTGTGTTTGGGAGGTCTCTGGTGTTTAGGTATGTTTCTGGTGAGGACCTCTACATATGTAGGTATGTGTGATGTGGGTTTGGGTGGAGTAGGAGGTGAGCATGCTGACAACCCGTTCAATGTCATATGTACTAACTGTCATGTGAGAGAGCATGGATTCAGGGTTCTTAATATAGTTGGATCTCTCACATTTTGAGTTTGTGTGGACTAGGAGTAGAGGGCTGTCAGTGAACATGAGGCAGTTGCCGCACTGGCTCAGGATGCACATGTCGACCAAGCTGGCTGGGGAAATTGTGGGAAATTGTCCATCCATAGTGCTAGGTAAATTTATATGGTCAGGAAAAGAGGCCACACTTAAGAATGGCTAGTGGGTGATAGGTGTTTTGGTACCTCTGACGTTAAGCTTAGTGTTCCATCTGATAGTAGAGCATGGCCATGAAATAACTCTGGAGGACCACAAGCTAAGTGCTAAGGGAAAATTTAACAAGCAAAATGTCTGCGTCTAAACCACCAATGTGACCACAGTTATGCAACAGTGCACAATGGTGCACTGCACACAGACAAGTGCAAACACAGGCCTTAAACAAAACAAAAGATAACCCTATTAACTCAAGCTAGCCAAGAAAAGATGCTCTCTCTGAGCACTACTCCAATCACCCTTGATAAGATGGAACACAGACAGCATTCTCCTCCCATAAGGGTGGAGGAGGGCCTTCACTTACAAGTATGGCTTAAATTTGATGCTCAGAAGGACAAAACAGACCCAAACACAGCAAACTTGGAAATGGGCTATGCTACAGCTGAGCTAGTACAGTATACAATAAAATGTGGCAAAAAAGCAGTTCAGACAATTCAAGCAGACAGTAGAATGCAAATCCAAGTTAAAAGTGCAATATAAGAGCAAAAACAGGCACAGTTACTTTTAAGCAATGGATGCCTCAGATCTTTCAGTATCTCAGTGAAGAGCTGGTTTTAGTGCTGAAGTGATACCAAGCAGTCTAGATTCAGGAAGTCTGAATCTAGCCTGTGCTATAAAATGCAGAAGTACTACAAATTCAAAGTGCATAAAATCACAGTCACAAAAGCAAAGAAGTTTAAATAAAGCAGCAGCCTTAGCAGGGTATAGGCCACACTCTCCTGCCACAAGAGTCTATACCACAAACATTCCCAATGTAAAACTGGTTTTAGAGCTCAGGTGCTTAAGCCAGAACTGATACACTTCAGAAGGCAGACACAATAGGCCTTCAGCCAAAAATTTGCAGCTTAGAAGGGTGTAGGATATCCTGTCTTGAAGCAACAGTTTAGACCACAACCCCCCCCCCCCCAATGTAAAATAACTGTCTTGGAGTCCAAGTGCTTAAACCAGAACTAAGATGCTTTCAGAATAACAGACATAATGAGCCTTCAACCAACAATTCCCATCTTAGAAGAGTGTAGGCTATCCTCTCCTATCACAAGAGTGTAGACCACAAATCTTCCTAATGTAAAATAACTGGTTTGCAACCCAAGTGCTTCAGCTGGAACAAAGACACTTAGAACAACAGGCACAGTAAGCCTTCACTCAACAATTCCCAACTCAGAAGGGCAGAGGCCACCCTCTCCTCCCTCAAGAGTCTAGACCCGACCACAGACCTTCTTAATGTAAAATAACTGGCCTAAAGCCCAAGTCCTTAAACCAAAACTGAGATACTTCGAGTAACAATTACAATTTAAACAGGCAACTAACAGGCAGTAATAAATGTAGCAGAATAAATGCAATTGGACAATTTAAGAAGAAGCAACAGAAACAACAACAACAAATAAACAGAGATATCTTTCTGTTCCTGCTGTAGTGTTCCTTAGGCAAACACTAAAAAGGGTTGGTGTCAGTAGTGACTGACCCATGTCATGCGGCATAAGTGACAACTGTTTATCGTGTCCATCTGGTTGTCTTACCTAGTCAACAATTTGACAGTACTTCCACCATTGTACCCACTCCAAGTCTTTCTAATTTGTTCCACTACCCATTGTGCAGTGATATAAAATGACTTAATAAATCTGAATAGACCACAACCATAGTCTCCCTGAAATCTTTATTAAATTAGGGTGATGTATTACCTCTCTCTTGAGGATCATTGGATTTGATCACCCACCAGCCTCTACGTATTATACATTTTTTTCCTTCAGCAGTGTTTGCACAAGTTTCCCTATGTATGATGCCAGGCAGACAGAATATTAGTTTATTGGGTCATTCTTAAACCTGATCATATCATCTGCTTCAACTTCCAGAAATGTATCCGCTTCCCATTATTTGCCAGAAAATTTCATTGCTGGCAACTTGGCTATTTATTGCCATTTTGGGCCAGATTTTCTTTCTGACATTGGTATGGCCCAGCATTATTAATTATGGTATGGTCACTGCACAGCTCCATTGTGGAGATTCAATAGACAGTCACTGAGTAGACTCACCGTCTAAGTAAGAATGAAAATAAATTAAAACCATGGCCCTAAGAAATACATACCGATTGTCTGCGGTGAAACATAAAAAAAAACATCAAAGTTATGATACTACTAATGAATTAATTTTATTTGATATACTACTACTGTCCAGATTTCTTTAATGTTTATAAACCATGTTATTAATTCAGCAATATATTAATTTACTATTTACTAAATCAAGCATTACATTGCTAAATGTATGTTACTGTACACAGGTATGTAATATTTTGTATATTGTTTGTTTTTGTCGAGCTTTTCTCCACAGGCCTTTGCTAAAACAAATACTTTACCCATTCAGACTTTCCCTGTCAGTTAATTCAAATAAATAAAATATATACAATGTTTTTATATAATGTGGTTTATATGGCATTCTAAATGTGATATTAGTTAACATTTGCTCCAAACAAACTTCACATATTGTTATTTCTCTATAGTTCTTTGAGAATGTCATAGCTATGTCATGTTTAAATACCTGAGAAAAATTTCTATCTGCAAGTTTCAAATGTCATCTGCATCACATGTGAATATTTTTGTTGCATTACAAAAAATATTGCCTTGAAGTTCAGGACTCAAAGTTGAATCTGTCAAAATTCTGACCTAGAATTTAAATTTGCAACTGCAGAATTTTTAGAGTTGTCATTTGTTGATAGCATCCCTGCCATTTTTCTGGTTTAGACCAGAAGGAGATTTTGCACTCATTTTGCCGAATCACTTTTAGAGCCACATGTGAAGCATTTTCTGTTTGCATTCATTGTGTTGCATTATAAAAATACTGCGCTAAAATTTTGCCATTGCATGTATTTGTTTATACTTGAAACAAAAAGTAGTATGTTTAATCCTATGGTATAAATTGTATTAATTACTTCAAACAACATCACTTAGCAAGCAGCTAAGATCTAAAATAATATATAAAAACTGTATTATTAATGCGTACAGAGGAGCAGACATATCTGCCAAGATGTATGCAAATATCTCAAAAGTCAAGAAAAAATTGTTTGAGGCATGATGGGTAAGAAAGAGGTAACTGGGAACATATGTTTTGAGAGTGTAATGAGTTGGCAGATTTTAAAAATTCCCTACAGAGTACTCTGTCAGAAATATTGGGTAAGAAAATGGGTGTAACTAAGGAAATTGTTTTTTTTGAGCTGGGATACAGGATCTGAATTGTCTAGATATAATAAGTTTAATTCTGGTGGCTGCCAAACCGACTGTATTTGAAGTAATGAATATTGTAACAGAAGTAAAAGAACTGGATCCTCTTAGAAAATGGTAGGGCCAAATTACACAAAACAAAAATGGAAATTTGGGGAACAATACACCCAGAATAATGATTTGGAGGAGTTAGGATTAAGGGAAGGCAGGAATTGAGCAATTTATATAATGATGGATTGATGATAATTGTAAAGAATGTATGTGATGTATAATATTTGTAACTGTGAACATGTTAACATGGTTTGTTTTCTTTTATATAAATGTATATTTGCCTGTGTTAAGTGATAAGTCAGTAAATGTCATTATAAACTGTTAGTTGCATTAATGAAGTAATAGCTTGGAACTTAACTATGACATATGGGCAGCAGTAATAAAATGAAAGATAAAATGATAAAGTGACATGAATTTGTGCATTATCTCTATACTGCAGTCAGTAAAGGCAAATGTAATTGAACTGAGATAGTAACAAAGAAAACCCAGTAGTATGATTTATGCAAACTACTTGTTTATGCTGTTATTTTATAGAAAAGCTAATTTAAAAAATAAAGACAGGGTGGGCTATGTTATGTATAAGTACAATTTTGTGGTTGTCACGGTGTAGGACATTCCTTCTATGAGCTGTATTGGTCAAGCTGCCATGTCATGTGGTTCATGTCATCATGCTTAGGCACACATGACTTGCTAGTGCTGTAGTGGCAGATGCTTTATATTGGTGTTATCATGATTTATGATGACAGTAAATATGCTATTTCATGGCATTTGCTCAGCATAATGTCACTATTCCTGTGGTGGCAGATACGCTGTGCTTCATTTAATGTGTAAAGAGTGATTGCACCAGGTGCTGTGTTGAATCCCAGAGTGTTGTCATACAAGGTGTCGATCCTCCTTGTGGAGAGTAATCAGTCTGCCCATGTTGCACTTGGGTATGCAGTTAACATGTGCAGCAGGAGTAACATTCATTGTTGCTGTCATCATCATCATCATCATCATCTTATTTTGGCTGTTCCCCTTAGGGGTCGACACAGCAGATCATCTGTTTCCATTTCTTTCTGTCCACTGCATCTTGCTCTGTCACACCAACCACCTGCATGTCCTCTCTCACCACATCCATAAACCTTATCTTAGGCCTTCCTCTTTTCCTGTTACCTGGTAGCTTCATCCTTAGCATCTTTTTCCCAATATACTCAGCATCCCTTCTCAGCACATGTCCAAACCAATGTAATCTTGCCTCATTGGCTTTGTCTCCAAACCTTCCAACCTGGGCTGACCCTCTAATATACTTACTCCTAATCCTGTCCATCCTCGTCACACCCAGTGCAAATCTTAACATCTTTAACTCTGCAATGTCCAGCTCTAACTCCTGCCTTTTTGTCAATGCCACTATGCCACTGTCTCCAACCCATATAACATAGCTGGTCTCACTACCCTCTTGTAGACCTTCCCTTTCACTCTTACTGGTACTCATCTGTCACAAATCACTCCTGACACTCTTCTTCTCCCACTCCATCCTGCCTGTACTCTCTTCTTCACCTCTCTTCCACACTCACCATTACTCTGAACTATTGATCCCAAATATTTAAACTCAACCACCTTCGCCACCTCTACTCCTTGCATCCTCACCATTCCTCTATCCTCCCTCTCATTCACACACATATATTCTGTCTTAGTCCTGCTGACCTTCATTCCTCTTCTCTCTAGAGCATATCTCCATCTCTCCAGGGTCTCCTCCACCTGTTCCTACTCTCACTACAGATCACAATGTCATCTGCAAACATCATAGTCCACGGGGACTCCTGTCAGATCCCGTCTGTCAACCTGTCCATCACCATTGCAAATAAGAAAGGGCTCAGAGCTGATCCTTGATGTAATCCCACCTCCACCTTAAACACATCCATCACTCCCACCGCAGACCTCACCGCTGTCACACTACCCTCATAAATATCCTGTACCACTCTTACATACTTCTCTGACACTCTTCACCAACTTCCTCATACAGTACCACAACTCCTCTCTAGGCACCCTGTCATATGCTTTCTCTAAGTCTACAAAAACACAATGCAACTCCTTCTGACCTTCTCTGTACTTCTCCATCAACACTCTCAGAGCAAACATTGCATCTGTAGTGCTCTTTCTAATGCAGAAATGGAGCTGTACTTTGTTGCAGGTGGAACAGGGAAACAGAAGCTACACTGCCTCAGGTGTCCATGCTCAAACCTGTTACTTCAGTCCATTTCAGCACAGTCAGTGGAGTGCTCAAGCCTCTTTCAAGCTATTGCTGGCCTGAAGTGTTGGTATCATGCTCTGGACATTCCTGCTGATCTTATAAACAAACCTAAATGACTGCATGAGGACACACAAACATGAATTTCCTGCTACTGCATGACTACTATACTTGCAATCAGATATGACTCACCATGCTTTCTTGTACCTTCGATGTGCTAATGGACCAACCACCTACTGCTTATTCGCAACATAGGCTGCAGCTGCATTTTTCTTGAAGGGGCTGTCTGTTGCTGTATGCGTATGGTTCTTCTGTATACTGCAGAAACTTTTCAGTTGTATGTGCTAGGCAGCATCACCCCTATCCTTAAAGCATTCTTTGTGGATAATTGCTTTTTCATTTTGTTTAAACTCTTGCCCCCCCCCCCCCCCCCACACACACACACACATTGCTTGTTCTTTATTTGATATGCATCAACAGCTGTTCTGCTGCAGCTCTTCTGTACTAGAACAATCTACTATTTTGGAGTACCACCGTGATTGTATGCTCCTACCTTCTTCCTGTTCTCAGTGGTTGTACTTACTTTGCTTCTACACAGTAACTTCAAGTTTGCATATTTGGTGCAGAGATACAGCTGTCGTACTGAAAGCTGCTTCCAGCACATCTTTACAAAGGCAGTTCTCACGCATTCAAAAACCACATCGATGTGCCCTCCCACCCAAAATGTGACATTATGTTTTATTTGCAGAATCGTGGGTTCAAGCTTCTCTTTTCAGTCTTACTCTAAATATGCACCCAAAACTAAAAGATTTAAGAATCTCTCCTAAAACTACTAAGAGGTTTCTGTGCATGTGTACAACATTCTGTAAGCCATCTGAATAAACCACATGTAAGTAAAACTATTCATTTCTGGAAGTACAACTTCGGTAACTCACCAGCAAAAGTTTCACTAATTATCACTGTTCCCTTCTCTCCTTTTTCATTATTGTACAATATAGAATCCCCCACCAGAAAGTATGCTGGCCAAAACATTGTACAGACAGATTATCATAGGTTCATAGGTTAGTACTAGGCTAACTGCCCTTTTGGGCCATTTGAAGCCTAGCCACTTACCCCATGTGAGAATCAAACCCTGCACCTTGTGTCTTTAAGGTAAATACCTTAACCATTATGCCATCCTCCCACCATTAAATTAATTTCTCCAGTGTTTAGGCCATATTTCCTGTAGTGTGCATAAATACTTCATTGAATCTCCCCCTGAAGTCAGGGTATTAGACTAGAAGGAACAAATACAAAAATAAAATGAAAAAGTCAGTCACTCATTGGCTGAATGTTTTATTGAGCTGTAAGCACTGTCTCCATGGACAATATTCTTCCTGGTTAGCATTGGACGTAGACACCAGTGGATTCCCAAAGACTACTATTATTGTTAACATTTGGTCACAGACAGAGGATCTCATTTAACAAAAACACACACTATATTAATACATTGATTACTATGAAGGCTAGAATTGTAATGGGAAAGTGGGTATATTAATTTTAGTGGTATGCCATATATCTATATTTTAGTTAGTAGTTTGTAAACATTTGATGCAAGTGTTCATGTCTGCCAGCAAAGAAAACCAGGCTGAAACATTTTATTTTAGTCACTTTATCCCGGTAATCTATTTTCAGCTGCACTGCTTAGGTTCATAGGTAGGTACTAGGCTATTGGCCCTAGGGCCTATACAAGCCCAGCCAAAAAGGTACCCTGGCTTTTGACACCCAAAAAATTATTTTCCTGTGCCACTGTCGAGCAGAGCCACAGAAGTGATCCCCGGGGTGAATTTCCTATTTCCCATCCAATCATCAAGATTTTTCTTGAAGAGTACTAATGAGGAGCTTTATTTGATATAGATAGGTAGTTTATTCCAGAGTATGGGAAGTCTCTGGGACAGGAATCTATCCCTGCGGCATGTTTTGTTTATTGTGGTAACAAGGTTTAGGTCCCTAGAGCATGTAGCTTGGAGGGATTGGGACTTCTTTAAGTGGAGCATGTCCAACAGCTCTGGGTTTGACATAGCTTTGTATGTTAGGCAGAGATTACCTCTGAGTAGGCGATATGTGGCAGAGTAAAGCTGGAGTTTTTTGAGATGGTCTGCGTAGGGCATCTGTTTGAGGCCAGTAATCCTCTTTGTGAGGTATTTCTGCTGCCTTTCCAGTTGTTGTAGATGTCTTGTGAGGTACATACCAAAAGGGGTGTTCTATTCTATAATGGGTCTAATGAGTGATGAGCAGAGGGGAACAATGACCTCTTTTTTTCTGGATGAGAAACCTTTTGTGATGAGGTGTGCCACGTAGAAGGACTTCCTGACTTCTGTAGTGATGTGATTATCAAAGGAGAGACTACTGTCCACCTGTGTCCCAAGGTCTCTTATCACACTTTTGGTGTTAAGTACACTACCCCCTATGTTGTAGTTCATGGGTACAGAGTTTTTACCAAAGGGGATGACAATGCACTTTTTGGCATTGAGCTTGAGGCCATGGCTTTGACACCAGGCATCTGTCTCAGTGAGGCCCTTTCGTAGGATGTCCACATCGTTAGGAGTTTTGATTATGGCTCCTAGTTTGCAGTCATCTGCGACCTTCATTAGCCAAAGTCCTTCTGTGTTAGCCTGTTCTTCTTAGAAGTAGATACCAAACAGGAGAGCACCCAGGACTGAACCCTGTGGTACTCCACTTGTCACTGGTCTGAAGTCGGATTTGGAGTCTGCTACTTTCACAGTGTGGGTTCTGTCAGTGAGCCAGTTGGCAACCCATCTTGTGACATAGGGATTTATACCTAGTTTAGTGAGTTTATCTAGATCTAGAGAGGCTGTGTGAACCACCTTACTCTCGTCTACGGCTTTGCTGACTGCTTCAACGAAGTCTATCAGGTTTAGGAGACATGATCTGCCTTTTACAAACCCAAACTGGGTGGGGTCCAGAGTTTGGAGATTACCAATGTCTTATAAGTTCCATAATGATACATTCCATGTCCTTGCAGACCAGGCTCATCAGGCTAATGGGTCGGTAGTTCCCAGGGTCCGTGGTGGCTCCCCCCTTGTGGAGTGGGATAACCATCGCTGTGTGCCATTCAGCGGGCACAAAGCCTGAGGTGAGGCTATGATTGAACATGGTACTTAGGTGGGGTGCCAGTTCGTTCTGTAGTCCATGTAGAGCGCAGCCTGGGATGTTGTCTGGTCCCATGGATGTTGTGTTCTTGGCTCTGGAGAGTGTGTTTTTCACCTGTGCAGTCGTGATTACAGGAACTTTGCATTCTTCCAGTGTAGAGATGGGCTCTTTAGGGGGTGAGAGGGGGGTAAAGTTAGCACTGAACCTATCTGCCAGGATGTTGGCAATATCAGTTGAGTCTGTATATTTAGTGCCATTGTGCTGTAACTCAGAGCAGATCTGAGTGTTGCCATTGAGATTCTTGACATAGCTATAGAATGCTTTGTGGTTGTCTTTAGAATCAGTGGCGATTTTGTTTTCGTAACTAGCTTTGGAGGATTTTATCAGGGATTGCAGCTTCTTACTGAGGCTGACCAGCGAGCTCCTCCACTCATGGGATTTTACTCTCTTTTGCAACAGTTTCTTCCTTCTGTTGTACAGTTTGTTTATGGTAGGCAACCACCAGATTGGCTTCCTTTTTTTGGAGGATTGCGTCTTGGTTCTGTTTGGGATAGCACGATCCATGCACTCGTGTAAGTGCTTATAAAGTGCAATTGTGTAGGATTCAGTAGTCGTAACTGTATTGTCCATCTGCATGGGTGTCATGAAGTTCACCACTTCTGTCTTAAGAAGCATGAAGTTGGTTTTGGATAAATTTTTTACCATGGTTTCCTTAATGGGGGGTGGGGGCAGGATGTGGATAGTTAGGGTAATTAGCTTATGGTCGAATTGGACCAGTGAGGTGTTGACTTCAGGTGTGGAACACCGGTCACTCATGTTGGTAATGCCTAGCTCTAGGATATTGTTGCCCCTGGTGGGGGTGTGGATAAGTTGATCCAGGGCATTTGAGTTTATGAATTCCAGAAAGCATTGAGCAAAGGAGTTGGTACATGAGTAGTTTTCCTAGTTAATGGTGGGTAGATGAAATCGCCCATTATTAGTTTGTTTGGTTGAACCCTAATATTTTCCAGTACATCAAGAAAAGAGGAGTGGAAATCCTGGGGCATGGTACGGTATCTGTAGCAAGTTACAATTTGGATTGCAGTTTTGCCCAGAGTTAGTTGCACTTGGATAACCTCGGCTGCATTATGCTGAGCAACTAGCCTGGAGGTGTGGATATCCTTAATGAATATGGACACACCTCCCCCTTTGGTGTTCCGGTCCAGGTTACATGGCCGAAAAGTGTGGTATGAGTTATAGCCTGGTAGTGCAGGGGTGCTTTCTGGAGCTTTGAACCAGGTCTCAGTCACTGAACAGATATCGATGTTCTCCAATTTAAGGAGTGTCTCGAGTGAGTGCATTTTGAGATTTAGACTTCTAGCATTGAGTAGCATCACCCTCAGTTTTTGCTTGCCTATTCCTGTTACAGTGGTGAATTTGTGATTTCAACCTTGCCTAAAAAAGGAACTATAGGGGCGGCAAGAACCTTAGCCAGTATCCGGAATCCCAGGGGTGACAGGTGCAGGCTATCTCTGGCAAAGCATTGTGGTCTGTCGACCATGTCATCCCAGGCAGACAGATACTGGATCCCTTTAGAATGACACCAGAAGCTTAGCCAATTGTTGAAGTCAATCATTTTGTCCTTGCACTGCGGTATCATTCTGGGTGATGGCAGAATGCTACTCAGGGCTAGGGTCAAACCTGCCTGGGCTACAAGATTGGAGAGCTCTTCCATGTCTCTTTTCATATAGTCCAGGGAGGTATGTCTCAGGTCATTCACACCAATATGGACAATGACAGAGTCATATTTGTACTTGTTGTGAGTGACCTGAGTGTGTGGGTTATGTGGCGGATCCTGGCACCCGACAGGCAGCTGACAGTAACCTTCTCCTTGTTTAGCCTGGTGAGTGGGACATCAGTGTGCCTGACTATAGAGTCACCTCTGACTAGTGTGATGAGTACATTGTTTTGCCTTATTGGCTGTGGTTGAGTGGCACACTGAGTCTGCCGGCTATGTGTCATTTGGGTTGTGTTGGGGGGTGGAGGTTGCTTGCATTTCTGCTTTGGAGGTCTCTGTTGCTTGAGCAGATTATTATTGAGAGCCTCCGTGAATGTTTTTGTGTTTCTGTGTGTGGATTTTGGTGGTGTACATTTAGTGAGACTATGTGATGAGTGTGGTGTGATACAAGTGTTTACCTTCTCCTCTTGACTGTCAAGTTCAGTCTTGGTTGAAGAGAGCTTTACCTCCAGTTTGGCTAGATAAGCGCATCTCTCACAGGTTGTAGTGTTGGGTGGTAGGAGGAGAGGGTTGTCTGTGTACATGAGGCAATTTCTGCATTGCCCCAAGATGCCCAGATTCATCAGATTGGAGAGAACATTGGGAGCTGACCCTTAGACATGCCTGAATAAAAACTATTTTCCTCTAGATAAGTAAGGAAAGTGAGTACAAAAGCTGTTTTTCTCTAAGCAAGTGAGGAAAGTAAGTACCAAAACTGTTTGTAATGAGGAAGGTTGAGTGCTGTAGTAATTAGTAGGTTATTTAGTGCTTACAAAAGTTCTGAACAAGTGCTGATCACGAATAAGCAAATTCAAGTGCTAAAACTAAGAATCTGTATATGGACTAAACTAGTTACAGGAAAGGGGGAAACAAGTGCAAATGCACGCTTTTAAATCAGAAAGTTGAGAGAGATGGAAAAACTGCCCAAACGGCCAATAACTACAATTTCTGGGCCAGAACCACTCCTTATGTTGTAGATAGGTTACCTAGTGCTTACCACTCCCACTGATAAGCTAGAAGGCTTTCATCCAACACAGAAAGCTTGGGGGGCTCAGAAGCTTACATACAGTCCTGGATACAGAAAATCTGAATCTGGACTACATTAGTTACAGGAAAGGTAGGAAACAGGCTTAGATTTTTTTTTATACAGAAA